>NC_053022.1:401751244-401883154 GCF_003073215.2 Triticum urartu | reverse complement strand
AATCTATGGAGTCATCTAGCAACGAGGGAGGAGTGGATCTACATACCCTTGTAGATCGCGCGCGGAAGCGTTCAAGAGAATGGGGTTGATGGAGTCGTACTCGTTCAACGATGATCACCGATGATCCTAGCGCCAAACAGACGGCACCTCCGCGTTCAACACACGTACGGAGAATCGACGTCTCCTCCTTCTTGATCCAGCAAGGGGGAAGGAGAGGTTGATGGAGATCCAGCAGCACGACGGCGTGGTGGTGGAAGTAGCGGGATTCCAACAGGGCTTCGCCAAGCGCTGCGAGAGGAGGGAGATGTGTCACGAGAGGGAGAGGGAGGCGCCAGGGCTTGGATATGGTTGCCCTCCCTTCCCCCCCCCACTATATATAGGGCCAAGGGAGAGGGGGAGGGCGCAGCCTTGCCCCTTCCTCCAAGGAAGGGTGCGGCCAAGGGGGGGGGAGGAGTCCATCCTCCCCAAGGCACCTCGGAGGTGCCTTCCCCCTTTAGGACTCTCCCCTCCTCTTGTCCCTTTGGCGCATGGGCCTCTAGGGGCTGGTGCCCTTGGCCCATATAGGCCAAGCCGCACCCCATACAGCCCATGTGGCCCCCCAGGGCAGGTGGCCCCACCCGGTGGACCTCCGGGACCCTTCCGGTGGTCCCGGTACAATACCGGTGACCCCGAAACTTGTCCCGATGGCCGAAATAGCACTTCCTATACATAATTATTTACCTCCGGACCATTCCGGAACTCCTCGTGACGTCCGGGATCTCATCTGGGACTCCGAACAACATTCGGGTTACCGCATACTAATATCTCTATAACCCTAGCGTCACCGAACCTTAAGTGTGTAGACCCTACGGGTTCGGGAGACATGTAGACATGACCTTTTGACTATGTTCAAGATAATTAAGTTCATCTTGTGAACTCCCACTCAGATAGACATCCCTCTAGTCATCTAAGTGATTACATGATCCGAGTCAACTAGGCCGTGTCCGATCATCACGTGAGACGGACTAGTCATCATCGGTGAACATCTTCATGTTGATCGTATCTACCATACAACTCATGCTCGACCTTTCGGTCTCTTGTGTTCTGAGGCCATGTCTGTACATGCTAGGCTCGTCAAGTCAACCTAAGTGTTTCGCGTGTGTAAATCTGTCTTACACCCGTTGTATGTGAACATTAGAATCTAACACCCGATCATCACGTGGTGCTTCGAAACAACGAACTGTCGCAACGATGCACAGTTAGGGGGAACACTTTCTTGAAATTATTATGAGGGATCATCTTATTTACTACCGTCGTTCTAAGTAAACAATATGCATAAACATGATAAACATCACATGCAATCAAATAGTGACATGATATGGCCATCATCACTTTGCTCCTCTTGATCTCCATCTTCGGGGCTCCATGATCATCATCGTCACCGGCATGACACCATGATCTCCATCATCACGATCTCTATCATCGTGTCTTCATGAAGTTGTCTCGTCAACTATTACTTCTACTACTACAGCTAACGGTTAGCAATAAAGTAAAGTAATTAAATGACGTTTATGTTGACACGCGGGTCGTAAATAAATTAAGACAACTCCTATGGCTCCTGCCGGTTGTCATACTCATCGACATGCAAGTCGTGATTCCTATTACAAGAACATGATCAATCTCATACATCACATATATCATTCATCACATCCTTTTGGCTATATCACATCACATAGCATACCCTGCAAAAACAAGTTAGACGTTCTCTAATTGTTGTTTGCATGTTTTACGTGGCTGCTATGGGTTTTTAGCAAGAACGTTTCTTACCTACGCAAAAACCACAACGTGATATGCCAATTGCTATTTACCCTTCATAAGGACCCTTTTCATCGAATCCGATCCGACTAAAGTGGGAGAGACAGACACCCGCTAGCCACCTTATGCAACTAGTGCATGTCAGTCGGTGGAACCAGTCTCACGTAAGAGTACGTGTAAGGTCGGTCCAGGACGCTTCATCCCACAATGCCACCGAATCAAGATTGGACTAGTAACGGTAAGCATATTGAACAAAATCAACGCCCACAACTACTTTGTGTTCTACTCGTGCATAGAAACTACGCATAGACCTAGCTCATGATGCCACTGTTGGGGAACGTAGAAATAATTCAAAATTTTCCTACGTGTCACCAAGATCAATCTATGGAGTCATCTAGAAACGAGGGAGGAGTGGATCTACATACCCTTGTAGATCGCGTGCGGAAGCGTTCAAGAGAACGGGGTTGATGGAGTCGTACTCGTCATGATCCAAATCACCGATGATCCTAGCACCGAACGGACGGCACCTCCGCGTTCAACACACGTATGGAGCAGCGACGTCTCCTCCTTCTTGATCCAGCAAGGGGGAAGGAGAGGTTGATGGAGATCCAGCAGCACGACGGCGTGGTGGTGGAAGTAGCGGGATTCCAACAGGGCTTCGCCAAGCGCTGCGGGAGGAGGGAGATGTGTCACGGGAGGGAGAGGGAGGCGCCAGGGCTTGGATATGGTTGCCCTCCCTTCCCCCCCACTATATATAGGGCCAAGGGAGAGGGGGAGGGCGCAGCCTTGCCCCTTCCTCCAAGGAAGGGTGCGGCCAAGGGGGGGAGGAGTCCATCCTCCCCAAGGCACCTCGGAGGTGCCTTCCCCCTTTAGGACTCTCCCCTCCTCTTGTCCCTTTGGCGCATGGGCCTCTAGGGGCTGGTGCCCTTGGCCCATATAGGCCAAGGCGCACCCCCCTACAGCCCATGTGGCCCCCCGGGGCAGGTGGCCCCACCCGGTGGACCTCCGGGACCCTTCCGGTGGTCCCGGTACAATACTGGTGACCCCGAAACTTGTCCCGATGGCCGAAATAGCACTTCCTATATATAATTCTTTACCTCCGGACCATTCCGGAACTCCTCGTGACGTCCAGGATCTCATCCGGGACTCCGAACAACATTCGGGTTACCGCATACTAATATCTCTATAACCCTAGCGTCACCGAACCTTAAGTGTGTAGATCCTACGGGTTCGGGAGACATGCAGACATGACCGAGATGACTCTTCGGTCAATAACCAATAGCGGGATCTGGATACCCATGTTGGCTCCCACATGTTCCACGATGATCTCATCGGATGAACCACGATGTCAAGGACTTACTCAATCCCGTATACAATTCCCTTTGTCTAGCGGTATTGTACTTGCCCGAGATTCGATCGTCGGTATCCCGATACCTTGTTCAATCTCGTTACCGGCAAGTCTCTTTACTCGTTCCGTAACACATCATCCCGTGATCAACTCCTTGATCACATTGTGCACATTATGATGATGTCCTACCGAGTGGGCCCAGAGATACCTCTCCGTCACACGGAGTGACAAATCCCAGTCTCGATTCGTGCCAACCCAACAGACACTTTCGGAGATACCCGTAGTGCACCTTTATAGCCACCCAGTTACGTTGTGACGTTTGGCACACCCAAAGCACTCCTACGGTATCCGGGAGTTACACAATCTCATGGTCTAAGGAAATGATACTTGACATTAGAAAAGCTTTAGCATACGAACTACACGATCTAGTGCTATGCTTAGGATTGGGTCTTGTCCATCACATCATTCTCCTAATGATGTGATCCCGTTATCAACGAAATCCAATGTCCATGGTCAGGAAACCGTAACCATCTATTGATCAACGAGCTAGTCAACTAGAGGCTTACTAGGGACATGGTGTTGTCTATGTATCCACACATGTATCTGAGTTTCCTATCAATACAATTATAGCATGGATAATAAATGATTATCATGAACAAGGAAATATAATAATAACTAATTTATTATTGCCTCTAGGGCATATTTCCAACATATAGACGTATGCCTTTCAGTTTATGTAATGCACCTGCTACCTTTCAAAGATGTATGATTGCTATATTCTCTGACTTTTGTGAAAAGTTTGTTGAGGTTTTCATGGATGACTTTTCTGTTTATGGGAAGTCTTTTGATGATTTTTAAGCAATTTTGATCGAGTTTTGCAGAGATGTGAACAAACAAATCCGGTCTTGAATTGGGAGAAGTGCCACTTTATGGTTAATGAAGGCATTGTCTTGGGTTATAAAATTTCTAAAAGAGGTATTGAAGTGGACAAAGCTAAGGTTGATGCAATTGAGAAAATGCCATGTCCTAAAGTTATAAAAGGTATTCGTAGTTTCTTAGGTCATGTTGGTTTCTATTGGAGATTTATCAAAGATCTTTCAAAAATTTCTAGGCTTCTTACTAGTCTCTTGCAAAAGGATATTCCCTTTGTTTTCGATGATGATTGTTCAGAAGCCTTCGAAACACTCAAAAAATCCTTAATTTCTTCACCTATTGTTCAACCACCTGATTGGAACTTGCCTCTTGAAATTATGTGTGATGCTAGTGATTATGCTGTTGGTGCTGTTCTAGGACAAAGAGTTGATAAAAAAACTTAATGTAATTCATTATGCTAGTAAAACTGTAGACAATGCTGAAAGAAATTATGCTACTACAGAAAAGGAATTCTTAGCAATGGTGTTTGCTTGTGATAAATTTAGACCTTATATTGGGTGGGTTCTCTTGTTACAAGAATTTGATTTACATATCATTGATAGAAAAGGAGCTGAGAACCCAATAGCTGATAATTTGTCTAGGCTTGAAAATGTGCTTGATGACCCACTACCTATTGATGATAGTTTTCCTGATGAGCAGTTAGCTGCAATAAATGTTTCTCATAGTACTCCTTGGTATTTTGACTATGCTAATTACATTGTTGCTAAATATTTACCACCTAGCTTTACATACCAACAAAAGAAAAAAATTGTTCTATGATTTAAGACATTACTTTTGGGATGACTCACACCCTTATAAAGAAGGAGTAGATGGTATTATTAGATGTTGTGTATCTAAGCATGAATAGGGACAAATCCTACGGAAATGTCACTCCGAAGCTTATGGAGGGTATCATGCTGGAGATAGAACTGCTCATAAGGTATTACAGTCTGGATTTTATTGGCCTACTCTCTTCAAGGATGCCTGTAAGTTCGTCTTATCTTGTGATGATTGTCAAAGAATAGGTAATATCGGTAAGCATCAAGAAATACCTATGAATTATTCACTTGCTGTTGAACCATTTGATGTTTGGGGATTTGATTATATGGGACCTTTTCCTTCCTCTAATGGGTATACACATATTTTGGTTGCTGTTGATTATGTTACTAAATGGGTATAAGCTATTCCAACCAGTAGTGCTGATCACAACTGGAAGGATCGAGAAGAGGTGTCTAGAGGGGGGGGGTGTGATTAGACACTAAGTGCTAAAATTTGCAGTTTTTAATTTCTTTAAGTTGAAGTGGAGTTTTGGCACAAGTTTAACAATCACAATACATAACAAGCAAGCATGCAGAGGGTATATGAGTAGCGGAAAGTAAAGCATGCAACTTGCAAGAATGTAAAAGGATGGGATTGGAGTGTGCAAACGCAATTTGGAGACACAGAGATTTTTGAGACGTGGTTCCGATAGGTGGTGCTATCGTACATCCATGTTGATGGAGACTTCAACCCACGAAGGGTAATGGCTGCGCGAGTCCACGGAGGGCTCCACCCACGAAGGGTCCACGAAGAAGCAACCTTGTCTATCCCACCATGGCCGTCGCCCACGAAGGACTTGCCTCACTAGCGGTAGATCTTCACGAAGTAGGCGATCTCCTTGCCCTTACAAACTCATTGGTTCAACTCCACAATCTTGTCGGAGGCTCCCAAGTGACACATAGCCAATCCAGGAGACACCACTCCCCAAGAAGTAACAAATGGTGTGTTGATGATGAACTCCTTGCTCTTGTGCTTCAAATGATAGTCTCCCCAACACTCAACTCTCTCTCACAGGATATGGATTTGGTGGAAAGCAACTTGGGGAAGGCTAGAGATCAACATTCATATGGTAAGAATGGAATATCTTGGCCTCAACACAAGTGTAGGTGGTTCTCTCTCAGAAAAAGTAAGTTGGAAGTGTAGGTTTGTTCTGATGGCTCTCTCCACGAATGAAGAGGTGGTGGAGGGGTATATATATCCTCCACACAAAATCTAACAGTTACACACAACTTGCCAATCTCGGTGGGACCGAATTGATAAACTCGGTCGGACCGATTCAACAAATCTAGTGACCGTTAGGGCTTTCGGTGGGACCGACTGGATCAACTCGGTGGGACTGATGTGCTAGGGTTAGGGTAAATCCAAAACTTGGTTTGACCGATTACTCAAACTTGGTGGAACCAATTTGGGTAATAAGCGAAAAGAGAGTTGGCCAAGCTAACTCGGTGGGGCCGATTGCATATCTCGGTGGGACCAAAAATATTATGGGTAACAGAGAGTTTGCAAGCCCATCTCGGTGAGACCGAGATCCCATCGGTGACACCGAATTGATCAGGGTTTCTGGCAGTGGCTATGTCAACTGAACTCGGTGGCTCCGGATAGAAAGAATCGGTGGGGTCGAGTTGGATATTTGGTGTGGGACATATTTGGAAGTGAGAAAGTGGTTGAGGGCTTTGGAGCATATCACTAAGCACTTTGAGCAAGCAAGCCATTAAGCAACACCTCATCCCTTCTTAATAGTATTGGCTTTCCTATGGACTCAATGTGATCTTGGATCACTAAAATAGAAAATGTAGAGTCTTGAGCTTGGAGCTTGAGCCAATCCTTTGTCCTTAGCATTTTGAAGGGGTTCCACATCCTCTAGTCCATGCCACTTCATTGTTGAACTTATCTGAAACATACTAGGTAAAAGTGTTAGTCCAATAAGAGATATGTTGACATTAATTACCAAAACCATCTAGGGAGCACTTGTGCTTTCAATCTCCCCCCTTTTTGGTAATTGATGACAACATACATCAAAGCTCTAGATAAAGATATAGAGAATAGTAAGTAAAGCTTTGGAAAGACATGTAACATGCTTAGGCTCCCCCTACATGTATGCAATCATGTGAATATGGAATATAGAAGGATGTGAATGCATAAACATGACAGAGTAAGCAATGTGTTACATGTATCTTGGCTATATGCATCAGAGCAAATGATGTGAATATGAGAAATGTACCTTCATGCTCATGAGTCCTTCTTGCAAACAGTATGTACATCAGCAAGAATTTCTCATGCGCATGACTGTGACGCATATACTTACCTTGTGGTCTTGAGTTGGCTTAGGATGGAATGAACCTGCGTAAACAAGGTTAGATAACACAGATACATCTACTGGCCAGAGCAAACAAAAGAAACCACAAGAGTACCAAGACTGGGATGACATGTAGAGTGAGTACTAAGTACCACATTGGATATAGACATGTCCCCAAAGGTAAACATGTGCAATAAATTCAAGGATTTCCTTCCCTTAGATGTCTTGCTCCCCCTGAAGCTAGCATGGGATACTATAGAAGATAGGGAACAGAAAATCAGAGCAAAAATAGAGCTAATGCAAATGAGCAAATATGAACATGTCTTTCCCCTCTTGAAGACATGTGACTTCTCTCCTCTTGAACACCAAGCATCTGGGGTCCTTGATGATTACTCTTTCTTCCCTTGAGTATTCTCTCCCCCTATAGATATGATTAAGCTTTGATGTGATCTCTCTCTCCCCCTTTGACATCAATTTCCAAGAAGGGTTCTTCTGGATTTTTGTCATGATGGGTTTGGTCCTTGAGTCACAGAACAAAGCAGCAAGTTGAATGGGATGCTGGTCGAGGACAAGATTCATTGAGTGGAGCTGGATCAAAAAAGAATGCAGAAGCAAGTGGCAAGATGTCTTTCCTGTAGTGAAATCGGTGACACCGAGTTGTATGGTTCGGTTGTACTGAGAGGATTCAGTTGAACCAAAAGCATCAGACTGGTGAGACCGAGTTCATCGCAGAGAAAACACTTGTCACCTCAGCTCACTAGACAAGTAAGATCTCACAAGGATTTGCAAGGAATTAACTGAAAGATTTGCAATGAATTGGATGCAAGGAATGCATAATAGAAAATAAAAGAGAAGAAACTAAGAGAAGTCTGGATGAAGTTTTAAAAAAAGGGAAACAAATATGCATGAGACAAATCCAAGAGCACAGAAAAGAACACAAGAGAACTTCATCTAGAATTGGTCGGCGACAAAGTCACCTATGTTAGAGTATATTGACTTAGGAGTCAAGTGAGATCACTTGATCATAGGTCATACTCATCGTTTAAGCTCAAAATGGGGTTACCATTTTTCGTTTAATCTTTTTGATGTATTCACATCTTGTCGAGTTGCTTTGACTCATGACTTGGAGTAAAGCTTCTCTAAGATGGAATAGCATATCTTGGGTGGTGGCGTTGATCATGATCATGTAGTTGAACTTGTGTGGGTTGCTCAAGGTTGATGTACCTCATCAAGAGTTAGGAGCTCCACTTGGAGTTTGAGTTCATCTACCTACATGGGTTAGTTTTTGCAAGGAAGAGCACTTGTATATCCAAAATGACAATCATGAAACTCAACATAAAATTTGTCAAAGGATATGTTTGAATGGTTGCGTGCTTCCTTGTCTTCATCCACCATTGTGTAGAGACTTGGTGATATAGAAATTGCTCAAGATGTGAGTTAGTTGAAATCTCATAGATTTAGATTCATCCAAGTACCTACACGGGTTAGATAACATGCAAGGTGCAAATATATCCAAGACATGAGATAGTCAACATAAGAGAAATATCAAGGATTAGTCATAGGCTCACGCCTTGCATGTATCAAATAGAGTTCCTACTCCAATTTTGAAGCATCAATGATGTTCAATTCACCTCTTAACCTGCAAAACACTTTCTCATCAAGTGGTTTCGTGAATATATGAGCTAACTGCTTTTCGGTGCTAACATGCTTAAGATTAATGTCCCCTTTGGCAACATGATCTTGAATGAAATGATGACTAACATCAATATGCTTAGTTCGAGAATGTTGCAGGGGATTGTGAGCAATCTTAATAGCACTTTCATTGTCATAAAGTAATGGAACATGTTTCACAGATATCCCATAATCTTTAAGAGTTTGGGTCATCCAAAGTAATTGAGCACAACATGATCCAGCGGCAATGTATTCTGCTTCGGCGGTGGATAAGGATACCGAGTTTTGTTTCTTGGAAGACCAACACACAAGAGATCTACCAAGAAATTGACAAGTACCCAAAGTGGACTTTCTATCAACCTTGTCAACGGCATAGTCTGAGTTGGAGTAGCCAACAAGATCAAAGGAGGCCCTCTTTGGATACCAAATGCCAAAATTTGGTGTATGGATTAAGTATCTCACTATCCTTTTCACGGCCTTAAGATGACCTTCTTTAGGAGCGGCTTGATATCGTGCACACATGCACACACTTAGCATAATATCGGGACGTGAAGCACATAGATATAACAATGAACCAATCATAGAGCGATAAACCTTTTGATCAACCGGTTCACCATCTTTGGTTAAATCAAGATGTCCACTAGTAGGCATAGGTGTAGTCATACCTTTGCATTCTTGCATATTGAACTTCTTGAATAAGTCCAGTTAGGGAACGTAGTAATTTCAAAATTTTCCTACGCACACGCAAGATCATGGTGATGCATAGCAACGAGAGGGGAGAGTGTTGTCTACGTACCCTTGTAGACCGACAGAGGAAGCATTATGACAATGCGGTTGATGTAGTCGTACGTCTTCATGGCCCGACCGATCAAGCACCGAAACTACGGCACCTCCGAGTTTTAGCACACGTTCAGCTCGATGACGATCCCCTGACTCCGATCCAGCAAAGTGTCGGGGAAGAGTTCCGTCAGCACAACGGCGTGGTGACGATCTTGATGTTCTACCATCGCAGGGCTTCGCCTAAGCACCGCTACAATATTATCGAGGAGTATGATGGAGGGGGGCACCGAACACGGCTAAGAAAACGATCACGAAGATCAACTTGGGTGTCTAGAGGTGCCCCCCTACCCCTGTATATAAAGGAGCAAGGGGGGAGGAGGACGGCCCTAGGAGGGGCGCGCCAGGGGAGTAGGATTCCTACTCCTAGTTGGAGTAGGTTTCCTCCTTTCCTAGTCCAACTAGGAGAAGGGGGGAAAGGGGGGAAGAGGGGAAGGAAGGGAGAGAGGGGCCGTGCCCCAAACCCCTTGTGCAATTCGGACTGGGCTTGGGAGGGGCGCGCGCCACCTCCTGGTCCTTCCCACTAAGGCCCATTAAGGCCCATTGCTTCTTCCTTGTATTCCCGTAACTCCCCGGTACCTCCGAAAATACCCGAATCACTCGGAACCTTTCCGATGTTCGAATATAGTCATCCAATATACCGATCTTTACGTCTCGACCATTTCGAGACTCCTCGTCATGTCCCTGATCTCATCCGGGACTCCGAACTCCTTCGGTACATCAAAACTTATAAACTCATAATATAACTATCATCGAAACCTTAAGCGTGCGGACCCTACGGGTTCGAGAACAATGTAGACATGACCGAGACATGTGTCTGGTCAATAACCAATAGCGGAACCTGGATGCTCATATTGGCTCCCACATATTCTACGAAGATCTTTATCGGTCAGACCGCATAACAACATACGGTGTTCCCTTTGTCATCGGTATGTTACTTGCCCGAGATTCGATCGTCGATATCTTAATACCTAGTTCAATCTCGTTACCGGCAAGTCTCTTTACTCGTTCTGTAATACATCATCTCACAACTAACTCATTAGTTGCAATGCTTGCAAGGCTTATGTGATGTGCATTACCTAGAGGGCCCAGAGATACCTCTCCGACAATCGGAGTGACAAATCCTAATCTCAAAATACGCCAACCCAACATGTACCTTTGGAGACACCTGTAGAGCTCCTTTATAATCACCCAGTTACGTTGTGACGTTTGGTAGCACACAAAGTGTTCCTCCGGCAAACGGGAGTTGCATAATCTCATAGTCATAGGAACATGTATAAGTCATGAAGAAAGCAATAGCAACATACTAAACAATCGGGTGCTAAGCTAATGGAATGGGTCATGTCAATCACATCATTCTTCTAATGATGTGATCCCGTTAATCAAATAACAACTCTTTTGTTCATGGTTAGGAAACATAACCATCTTTGATCAACGAGCTAGTCAAGTAGAGGCATACTAGTGACACTCTATTTGTCTATGTATTCACACATGTATTATGTTTTCGGTTAATACAATTCTAGCATGAATAATAAACATTTATCATGATATAAGGAAATAAATAATAACTTTATTATTGCCTCTAGGGCATATTTCCTTCAGTCTCCCACTTGCACTAGAGTCAATAATCTAGTTCACATCGCCATGTGATTCAACACTAATAGTTCACATCACCATGTGATTAACACCCATAGTTCACATCATCATGTGACCTATACCCAAAGGGTTTACTAGAGTCAGTAATCTATTTCACATCGTTTATGTGATTAACACCCAAAGATTACTAAGGCGTGATCATGTTTTGCTTGTGAGATAATTTTAGTCAACGGGTCTGTCACATACAGATCCGTAAGTATTTTGCGAATTCTATGTCTACAATGCTCTGCACGGAGATACTCTAGCTAATTGCTCCCACTTTCAATATGTATCTAGATCGAGACTTAGAGTCATCCAAATCTGTGTCAAAAACTTGCATCGACGTAACTTTCTACGATGAACCTTTTGTCACCTCCATAATTGAGAAATATTTCCTTATTCCACTAAGGATAATTTTGACCGCTGTCCAGTGATCTACTCTTAGATCACTATTGTACTCCCTTGCTTAACACAGTGTAGGGTATACAATAGATCTGGTACACAACATGGCATACTTTATAGAACCTATGGCTGAGGCATAGGGAATGACTTTCATTCTCTTTCTATCTTCTGCCGTGGTCGGGCTTTGAGTCTTACTCAATTTCACACCTTGTAACACAGCCAAGAACTCTTTCTTTGACTGTTCCAATTTTTGAACTACTTCAAAATATTGTCAGGGTATGTACTCATTGAAAAAACTTAGCAAGCGTCTTGATCTATCTCTATAGATCTTGATGCTTAATATGTAAGTAGATTCACCGAGGTCTTTCTTTGAAAAACTTCTTTCAAAACACTCCTTTATGCTTTGCAGAATAATTCTATATTATTTCTGATCAACAATATGTCATTCACATATACTTATCAAAAATAATGTAGTGCTCCCACTCACTTTCTTGTAAATACAGGCTTCACCGCAAGTCTGTATAAAACTATATGCTTTGATCATCTCATCAAAGCGCATATTCCAACTCTGAGATGCTTGCACCAGTCCATAGATGGATCGCTGGAGCTTGCATATTTTGTTAGCACCTTTAGGATTGACAAAACCTTCTGGTTGTATCATATACAACTCTTCTTTAATAAATCCATTAAGGAATGCAATTTTGTTTATCCATTTGCCGGATTTCATAAAATGAGGCAATTGCTAACATGATTCGGACAGACTTAAGCATAGATACGAGTGAGAAACTCTCATCGTAGTCAACACCTTGAACTTTTCGAAAACCTTTTTGCGACAATTCTAGCTTTGTAGATAGTAACACTACTATCATTGCCCGTCTTCCTCTTGAAGATCCATTTAATCTCAATGGCTCGCCGATCATTGGGCAAGTCAATCAAAGTCCATACTTTTTTCTCATACATGGATCTCATCTCAGATTTCATGGCCTCAAGCCATTTCACGGAATCTGGGCTCATCATCGCTTCCTCATAGTTCGTAGGCTCGTCATGGTCAAGTAACATGACCTCCAGAACTGTATCACCGTACCACTCTGGTGCGGATCTCACTCTGGTTTACCTACGAGGTTTGGTAGTAACTTAATCTGAAGTTACATGATCATCATCATTAGCTTCCTCACTAATCGGTCTAGTAGTCACAGGAACAGATTTCTGTGATGAACTACTTTCCAATAAGGGAGCAGGTACAGTTACCTCATCAAGTTCTACTTTCCTCCCACTCACTTCTTTCAAGAGAAACTCCTCTAGAAAGGATCCATTCTCAGCAATGAATAACTTGCCTTCAGATCTGTGATAGAAGGTGTACCCAACAGTCTCCTTTGGGTATCCTATGAAGACATATTTCTCCGATTTGGGTTTGAGCTTATCAGGATGAAACTTTTTTATATAAGCATCACAACCCCAAACTTTAAGAAATGACAACTTTGGTTTCTTGCCAAACCACAGTTCAGATTGTGTCGTCTCAACAGATTTAGATGGTGCCCTATTTAACGTGAATGCAGTTGTCTCTAATGCATAACCCCAAAACGATAGTGGTAGATCGGTAAGAGACATCATAGATCGCACCATATCTAATAAAGTACGGTTATGACGTTCGGACACACCATTACATTGTGGTGTTCCAGGTGGCATGAGTAGTGAAACTATTTCACATTGTTTTAACTGAAGGCCAAACTCGTAACTCAAATATTTTACTTCTGTGATCATATCGTAGAAACTTTTATTTTGTTACGATGATTCTCCACTTCACTCTGAAATTCTTTGAACTTTTCAAATATTTCAGACTTGTGTTTCATCAATTAGATATACTCATATCTGCTCAAATCATCTGTGAAGATTAGAAAATAATGATACCTGCCACGAGCCTCAATATTCATCGAACCACATACATCAGTATGTATGATTTCCAACAAATCTGTTACTCTCTCCATAGTACCGGAGAACGGCGTTTTAGTCATCTTGCCCATGAGGCACGGTTCGCAAGTACCAAGTGATTCATAATCAAGTGGTTCCAAAAGCCCATCAGTATGGAGTTTCTTCATGCGCTTTACACCGATATGACCTAAACGGCAGTGCCACAAATAATTCGCACTATCATTATCAACTCTGCATCTTTTGACTTCAACATTATGAATATGTGTATCACTACTATCGAGATCCAACGAACCATTTTCATTGGGTGTGTAACCATATAAGGTTTTATTCATGTAAACAGAACAACAATTTATTCTCTTACTTAAATGAATAAACGTACTGCAATAAACATGATCAAATCATATTCATGCTCAACGCAAACACTAAATAACACTTATTTAGGTTCAACACTAATCCCGAAAGTATAGGGAGTGTGCGATGATGATCATATCAATCTTGGAACTACTTCCAACACACATCGTCACCTCGCCCTTAACTAGTCTCTGTTCATTCTGCAACTCCTGTTTCGAGTTACTACTCTTAGCAACTGAACCAGTATCAAATACTGAGGGGTTGCTATAAACACTAGTAAAGTACACATCAATTACATGTATATCAAATATACCTATGTTCACTTTGCCATCCTTCTTATCCGCCAATTACTTGGGGTAGTTCCGCTTCCAGTGACCAGTCCCTTTGCAGTAGAAGCACTCAGTTTGAGGCTTAGGTCCAGACTTGGGTTTTTCACTTGAGAAGCAACTTGCTTGCCGTTCTTCTTGAAGTTCCCCTTTCTTCCCTTTATCCTTTTACTTGAAACTAGTGGTTTTGTTTACCATCAACACTTGATGCTTTTCTTGATTTCTACCTTCGTTGATTTCAGCATCACGAAGAGCTTGGAATCGTTTTCGTTATCCCTTGCATATTATAGTTCATCACGAAGTTCTACTAACTTGGTGGTGGTGACTAGAGAATTCTGTCAATCACTATCTTATCTGGAAGATTAACTCCCACTTGATTCAAGCGATTGTAGTACCCAGACAATCTGAGCACATGCTCACTGCTTGAGTGATTCTCCTCCATCTTTTAGCTATAGAACTTGTTGGAGACTTAATATCTCTCAACTCGGGTATTTGCTTGAAATATTAACTTCAATTCTTGGAACATCTCATATGGTCCATGACGTTCAAAACGTCTTTGAAGTCCCGATTCTTAAGCCGTTAAGCATGGTGCACTAAACTATCAAGTAGTCATCATATTGAGCTAGGCAAATGTTCATAACGTCTGCATCTGCTCCTGCAATAGGTCTGTCACCTAGCAGTGCATCAAGGACATAATTCTTCTATGCAGCAATGAGGATACACCTCAGATCACGGATCCAATCCGCATCATTGCTACTAACATTTCAACACAATTTTCTCTAGGAACATATCAAAATAAACATATGAAAGCAACAACGCGAGCTATTGATCTACAACATAGATATGCTAATACTACCAGGACTAAGTTCATGATAAATTAAAGTTCAATTAATCATATTACTTAAGAACTCCCACTTAGATAGACATCCCTCTAATCCTCTAAGTGATCACGTGATCCAAATCAACTAAACCATGTCCGATCATCACGTGAGATGGAGTAGCTTCATTGGTGAACATCACCATGTTGATCATATCTACTATATGATTCACGCTCGACCTTTCGGTCTCCGTGTTCCGAGGCCATATCTGTATATGCTTGGCTCGTCAAGTATAACCTGAGTATTCTGCGTGTGCAACTGTTTTGCACCCGTTGTATTTGAACGTAGAACCTATCACACCCGATCATCACGTGGTGTCTCAGCATGAAGAACTTTCACAACGGTGCATAATCAGGGAGAACACTTCTTGATAATTAGCGAGAGATCATCTTAAAATGCTACCGTCAATCAAAGCAAGATAAGATGCATAAAAGATAAACATCACATGCAATCAATATAAGTGATATGATATGGACATCATCATCTTGTGCTTGCGATCTCTCTCTTCGAAGCACTGTCATGATCACCATCATCACCGGCCCGACACCTTGATCTCCATCATAGCATCATTGTTGTCTCGCCAATCTTATGCTACTATGACTATCGCTACCGCTTAGTGATAAAGTAAAGCACTACAGGGCGATTGCATTGCATACAATAAAGCGACAACCATATGGCTCCTGCCAGTTGCCGATAACTCGTTTACAAAACATGATCATCTCATACAATAAAATTTAGCATCATGTCTTGACCATATCACATCACAACATGCCCTGAAAAAACAAGTTAGACGTCCTCTACTTTGTTGTTGCAAGTTTTACGTGGCTGCTACGGGCTTAAGCAAGAACCAATCTTACCTACGCATCAAAAACCACAAAGATAGTTTGTCAAGTTGGTGCTGTTTTAACCTTAGCAAGGCCCGGGCGTAGCCACACTCGGTTCAACTAAAGTTGGAGAAACTGACACCCGCCAGCCACCTGTGTGCAAAGCACGTCGGTAGAACCAGTCTCGCGTAAGCGTACGCGTAATGTCGGTCCGGGCCACTTCATCCAACAATACCGCCGAACCAAAGTATGACATGCTGGTAAGCAGTATGACTTATATCGCCCACAACTCACTTGTGTTCTACTCGTGCACAACATCAACGCATAAAACCTAGGCTCGGATGCCACTTTTAGGGAATGTAGTAATTTCAAAATTTTCCTACGCACACGCAAGATCATGGTGATGCATAGCAACAAGAGGGGAGAGTGTTGTCTACGTACCCTTGTAGACCGACATCGGAAGCATTATGACAACGCGGTTGATGTAGTCGTACGTCTTCACGGCCCGACCGATCAAGCACCGAAACTACGGCACCTCCGAGTTTTAGCACACGTTCAGCTCGATGACGATCCCCGGACTCCGATCCAGCAAAGTGTCGGGGAAGAG
The DNA here is from genome assembly GCF_003073215.2 of Triticum urartu. Classification (NCBI taxonomy): domain Eukaryota; kingdom Viridiplantae; phylum Streptophyta; class Magnoliopsida; order Poales; family Poaceae; genus Triticum; species Triticum urartu. The sequence continues at coordinate 401,866,525 of NC_053022.1, read as the reverse complement.
TTCCGTCAGCATGACGGCGTGGTGACGATCTTGATGTTCTACCGCCGCAGGGCTTCGCCTAAGCACCGCTACAATACTATCGAGGAGTATGGTGGAGGGGGGCACCGCACACGGCTAAGAAAACGATCACGAAGATCAACTTGTGTGTCTAGAGGTGCCCCCTGCCCTCGTATATAAAGGAGCAAGGGGGGAGGAGGCCGGCCCTAGGAGGGGCGCGCTAGGGGAGTAGGATTCCTACTCCTAGTTGGAGTAGGTTTCCTCCTTTCCTAGTCCAACTAGGAGAAGGGGGGAAAGGGGGGAAGAGGGGAAGGAAGGGAGAGAGGGGCCGCGCCCCAAACCCCTTGTCCAATTCGGACTGGGCTTGGGAGGGGCGCGCGCCACCTCCCGGTCCTTCCCACTAAGGCTCATTAAGGCCCATTGCTTCTTCCTCGTATTCCCGTAACTCCCTGGTACCTCCGAAAATACCCGAATCACTCGGAACCTTTTCGATGTCCGAATATAGTCGTCCAATATATCGATCTTTACGTCTCGACCATTTCGAGACTCCTCGTCATGTCCCCGATCTCATCCGGGACTCCGAACTCCTTCGGTACATCAAAACTTATAAACTCATAATATAACTATCATCGAAACCTTAAGCGTGCGGACCCTACGGGTTCGAGAACAATGTAGACATGACCGAGACATGTCTCCGGTCAATAACTAATAGCGGAACCTGGATGCTCATATTGGCTCCCACATATTCTACGAAGATCTTTATCGGTCAGACCGCATAACAACATACGGTGTTCCCTTTGTCATCGGTATGTTACTTGCCCGAGATTCGATCATCGGTATCTTAATACCTAGTTCAATCTCGTTACCGGCAAGTCTCTTTACTCATTCCGTAATACATCATCTCACAACTAACTCATTAGTTGCAATGCTTGCAAGGCTTATGTGATGTGCATTACCGAGAGGGCCCAGAGATACCTCTCCGACAATCGGAGTGACAAATCCTAATCTCGAAATACGCCAAGCCAACATGTACCTTTGGAGACACCTGTAGAGCTCCTTTATAATCACCCAGTTACGTTGTGACGTTTGGTAGCACACAAAGTGTTCCTCTGCAAACAGGAGTTGCATAATCTCATAGTCATAGGAACATGTATAAGTCATGACAAAAGCAATAGCAACATACTAAACGATCGGGTGCTAAGCTAATGGAATGGGTCATGTCAATCACATCATTCTTCTAATGATGTGATCCTGTTAATCAAATAACAACTCTTTTGTTCATGGTTAGGAAACATAACCATCTTTGATCAACGAGCTAGTCAAGTAGAGGCATACTAGTGACACTCTGTTTGTTTATGTATTCACACATGTATTATGTTTCCGGTTAATACAATTCTAGCATGAATAATAAACATTTATCATGATATAAGGAAATAAATAATAACTTTATTATTGCCTCTAGGGCATATTTCCTTCAGGTCCTTGGTGTACTTTGTTTGAGAGACAAAGGTACCTTAGTTTGCTTGATTTGCAAACCAAGAAAGAATTTGAGTTCACTCATCATCGACATCTCAAACTTCTCCGACATTAGCTTTCCAAACTTTTCACTAAAATGAGGGTTAGTTGATCCAAATATAATATCATAGACATAAATTTGGCACACAAATAGTTATCCATTAACCCTTTTAGTAAAAAGAGTAGAATCTATTTTTCCAATTTCAAAGCCTTTTTCAATAAGAAACTTGGTCAAGCATTTATACCATGCTCTAGGAGATTGTTTAAGACCATAAAGAGCTTTGTGAAGTTTGTAAACATGATTAGGTTTCTTAGGATTGACAAATCCGGGAGGTTGCTTAACATAAACTTCCTCCTCTATTTCACCATTCAGAAAAGCACTTTTAATGTCCATTTGGTACAAGGTGATATCATGATGATTAGCATAGGCAAGTAAGATGCGAATGGACTCAAGTCTAGCAACAGGGGCATATGTCTCACCATAGTCCATACCTTCGACTTGAGTGTAGCCTTGGGCGACGAGACATGCTTTGTTGCGAACTACTTGTCCATCTTCATCTTGCTTGTTGTGAAACACCCATTTGGTACTGATGATGTTGTGGTTGTTGTCGGGCTTCTCAACTAATGTCCAAACTTGATTTCTCTCAAAGTTGTGTAGCTCTTCATGCATGGCATTTATCCAATCTAGATCTTCCAAAGCTTCTTCAACCTTCATAGGTTCAATGCTAGAGATGAATGAATAGTGTTCACAAAAGTTAGCTAAACGAGTTTTTGAGCGAGTGATTCTCCTGGTTTGGATATCATTGTAGATTTGCTCGACGGGATGGTCTTTAGCAATTCTTGCTCGAACTCGTGAAAGCTTTTGCTTGGATCTTGGTTGGACATCTTCTTCATCTTGTTCTTCTTCTTGGCCTTCTTCGTTGTTGACGTTGTCGTTCTCTTGTCGTGGTGGAGAAGGAGGTTGTCGGCGTTCATCTTGGTGCACTTCCTCGTTTTCTTCATCTTGGTGTGTCCCACTTGTGGATGCTTCCGTATCAACTCTTGGTTCACATTGTCGTGTGGTAGAAGCTTCCACTTGGACGGACGAGGTATTCTCCTTCACCTCCGTTGGACGAATCTTGCCAATAGACAAGTCTTGGATTGCTTCCGAAGGGTCTTTGTCTCCTACATCAATTGGCAATTGCTCTACTTGCGAGCCATTAGATTCATCAAACTTCACATCTACCGTCTCTTCAACCTTTTGGGTGAAATTATTGTAGACACGTATGTGTGAGAGTTTGAACCATAACCAAGTAGGAAACCATCATGAGACTTAGGAGCAAATTTAGAACGACGATGCTTATCAAGAATGTAGCACTTTGATCCGAATACTCGAAAGTATCCAACTTGTGGTTTGTTACCGGTGAGGAGCTCGCATGCTGTCTTGCCGAGTAGCTTGTGAAGATACAAGCGATTTGTTGCATGACAAGCTGTCTCATCTGCTTCCGTCAAAAAGTGCTTTGGCGTCTTGTACTCATCGAGCATCGTTCTCGCCATTTTGATGAGTGTCCGGTTCTTCCTCTAAACAACTCCATTCTGTTGAGGTGTGTACGTAGCCGAGAACTCATGTGAAATCCATTCTTCGTTAAGAAAGGTGTCCACATTTGCGTTCTTGAACTCCGTTCCGTTGTCGCTGTGAACCTTCTTGATTTTCACTTCAAATTGATTTTGGGCCTTCCTAGCGAAGTTTTTGAAGATCTTTTGGACCTGCGATTTATCATCGAGAAAGAACACCCACGTAAATCTTGAAAATAATCAACTATAACTAGACCAAAAGAATTTCCACCGAGACTTTTGTAAGCGTTAGGACCAAAAAGATCCATGTGAAGTAGCTCGAGTGGCCTCCTTGTGGTCATGATGTTCTTCACGGGATGCCTTCCTCCAACCTGTTTACCTGCTTGACAAGCGCTGCAAAGTCTATCCTTATCAAATATGACATCATTAACGCCAAGGATATGATTTCCTTTAATAAGCTTATCAAGGTTTCGCGTACCAACATGACCTAATCGTCTATGCCATAACCAACCTTTAGAAGATTTAGCAATTAAGCAAGTTCTAGGTTGAGCCTTTTTAGTGAAATCAACAATGTAAAGATCACCTCTGTGTATACCGGTAAAGACTATTTTATGATTATCTCTATGAAACACTTGGCAATCTACTTCAGTAAATAGATACTGAAAGTAAATTGTAGCGAAGGGATTCAACGAGCATGACATTTTGTATGGAGCTATCATGTGAGATGGCCACCTTACCTAGCCCAACCACCTTACCCTTTGAGTTATCACTAAAGGTGACATACTTTCGAGGGCCGTCGTTTTCAGCAAGCTCACAGAACATATCTTTATCTCCGGTCATATGATCAGTACATCCACTAAAGAACCCATTCCTTTCCTCCAGCCATGGAGTCGCGAAGATTTGCCATAAGACCAAAGTGTCTCATTGCATCATTAAGATCATAGTCACTATCATCATCATCCTCGTCATAGTATCCATGTCAACATCATCTTGTGATTGATCAATTCCTAGAGAGGGTAATTCATTAGATAAATGATCATTTCTATGGCTATCTTTATGAATTCCAATAGCTTTGGAAATGATATTGCTAATGATTCCAACATCTCCTTTGGCACTCGTAAGATTAGTAAGCTCAAATAAGGAGTCACCAAATTTGGGATCATTGGAACTCATCTTAATCAGGGCAATAGACTTATGGAGAATTTCATCTACATTTTCAAGGAATAATTTGGAAAGCGTTCCTCAAGAAATCTCCATATAGTGTAGGCACAATCAAGAGTAGGCAAACATCCAATCAAGTTTCTTGGCAAGCCTCTAGTGATAAGATTAATAGTTCTAAGGTTGCGGATCATGTCAATAGATTCATCAAGGGTAGGATGCAAAGGATCAACATGAGGTGCACAAGGGCTAGTAATGTACTTGTTCAAATGATATTCATTGAAAATCTCAAGCATTTCATTTTTTCACTCATGAAAATATTCTCCATCAAGAATAGGCACTCTACGTCTAAGACTCCCCAACGTAGACACATCCATCTTCCTCAAAAGGTGTTTCAACCAAGGTAATGGAGACCAAAGCTCGGATACCAATTGAAAGGATCGAGAAGAGGTGTCTAGAGGGGGTGATTAGACACTAAGTGCTAAAAGTTGCAGTTTTTAATTTCTTTAAGTTGAAGTGGAGTTTTGGCACAAGTTTAACAATCACAATACATATCAAGCAAGCATGCAGAGAGTATATGAGCAGCGGAAAGTAAAGCATGCAACTTGCAAGAATGTAAAAGGATGGGATTGGAGTGTGCAAACACAATTTGGAGACACGGAGATTTTTGAGACATGGTTCCGATAGGTGGTGCTATCGTACATCCATGTTGATGGAGACTTCAACCCACGAAGGGTAACGGTTGCACGAGTCCATGGAGGGCTCCACCCACGAAGGGTCCACGAAGAAGCAACCTTGTGTATCCCACCATGGCCGTCGCCCACGAAGGACTTGCCTCACTAGCGGTAGATCTTCATGAAGTAGGCGATCTCCTTGCCCTTACAAACTCCTTGGTTCAACTCCACAATCTTGTCGGAGGCTCCCAAGTGACACCTAGCCAATCTAGGAGACACCACTGTCGGCATTCTGGGAACGGGGGTCCCCAGACTTGCCTGCCTGCGGCCTGGGGCGTGGCTCAAAGGGGGGCCCAGCACGGCCCGTCTTCACCAACACAAACCCAGGACCCTCGCGAGGGGCCAAGCCTCGCGGGGCGGACGGCGCGGAGCTTCCTCAGGCACGGCCTCGTCAGGCCGGCTCACGAGGAGGCGGAGAGATCAAGGCAGGATACCTCACGAGGTGCCCGTGATGCAAGCCATGACGACTCAGGGCGCCAGGCGGGTGCCAGCCCGCGCGGCGTCCTCCTTTCCTCTTTAGTGCAAAGGGGGCGAGCGCAGCCGTGGAGTACCGAGGCACCCGGCAATGGTTGCCATTTCGGTGCAACAAGACCAAGACCAGGAGGACTACGAGACGGAGGTCATCGTGGAGCCCAAGACAGCGTCATCACCAGAGCTTTGCGCAGGCGAAGACTACTTTTGTCAGGATAGCTGATACTTGTTGTCCCCCTTCAAATTAGCCCGCCATTGTTGGCTCCCTTCCCGCTCGATATTTGGGAAGAGGACCAGGGCCTCTATAAATAGGACCAGCCACCCACACAGCAAGGGGTCAGTCAGTGGGGAGCAGAGAGAGAGAGAGAAAGAGAGAAAGGTGACTGAACTCCTCCGAGTAGTTCATCCCCCCAGCCAAGAACAGACCCTCGCGAGGCTGTTCTTCCTTGTATTGTTCATCATCATCAGCCCAAGAGGCAATCAACCACACCACACACTGGAGTAGGTTATTACACCACAACGGTGGCCCGAACCAGTATAAACCCAGTGTCTCTTGTGTTGTTCTTTCCTTACTTTAGATCCTAGCATGGAGGAGGGGTGCAGGTAGGTAGGAGGCGAAATCTCCGCGCGCACCCCAGTGTTCGAACCTCAAGGGTCTGCCAGAACCCAAAATCTGACATTTGGCGCGCCAGGTAGGGGTGCGCCGGGATTCGTCTTCCACCACCCCGTTCTCCTCCGACCATCACGCCCATGTCTGACGCTCGTCGGGCCCGCACCGAGCGCCGGGCCATGCTCGCTTCCCGCGTCGCCCAGACGGCCCCTGTCGGCGGGCTTCCTCGCCGTTCCCCGTCACTTGCCGTCAACGCCGCCACCGGCCCGGTGGGGGACGGGCAGCAAGCATCGTCCCGGCATCTATCCGTGCGGCAAGGCGGCCGCACCGCAATTCCCATGCTCACCCCAGCTGGTTCTTCGCCCCGCGCGCTCCGCGCGCCCATGGAGCCCCGCAACCTCTCCCCCGTCTATCGCGCTGCGTCAACACCCCCGGTCGTCGCGGCCCTCTTGGGCGGCTCGCAGGTGCCGCCCACAAGTCACCACGTCAAGCCGTTCATCCGTCGGGTCAGCGCCGCTTCCATACGGCAGGGGGCTCCCCTGGATTGGGCGGCGCCCAAGACCGGCCTGACCTTCAGCTCGGAAGACCACCCCGCCAACTCGGCCTGCTCGGGTGCACTCCCCATGCTGTGCACCCCCACCATCTGCCAGGTGGCCGTCACCAGAACCCTCATTGATGGCGGCGCGGGCCTCAGCATGCTCTCGGTCGAGGCCTTCAATCTCCTCTGCATACCCCAGGAACGGCTGCGACCCAGCCGACCCTTCTCAGGCGTTGGGGGCGGATCGTCCAGCTCCTTGGGACAGATCCGGCTCCCAGTAACCTTCGGCACCTACGACAACTTCCGCACGGAGCTGGTCGACTTCGACATCGCCCCCATCGGCCTCCCCTACAACGCCATCCTCGGCTACCCGGCGCTGGCCCAGTTCATGGCAGTGACGCACCCGGCGTACAACCTCATGAAGATGCCCGGGAGCAGCGGTGTCCTCACCGTGCATGGGGACACCAGGGACGCTCTGCGGGTGCTCAAGCTCGTCTTCAAGACAGCAGCGTCGGCACAGCCCGCCGACTTGGAGGCCCCCGAGCCCAAGGGAGCTGCTCCCGCCAAGAAGAAGCAGTTGTTCACCCAAGACAAGGCAGAAACCAAGCAGATACCCGTCGATGAGGACGGGTCCACCAATTCCACTTTCACCATAGGCGCCCACCTCAAACCCGAGCAGGAAGAGGCCCTGGTCGGGTTCCTGCGTGCAAACAAGAAGGTATTCGCTTGGGAGCCAGACCAGTTGGCAGGGATCCCCAGGAGTGTAATCGAGCATCACCTCAACATGTGCCCCAACGTGCGCCCTGTGAAGAAGAAGGCCAGGCGGCAGTCCACAGAAAAGCAGGCCTTCATCGTCCAAGAGACCCGCAAATTAGAGGCCGCTGGGGTCATTCGCGAGGTCCGATACCCAGATTGGTTGGCCAACCCTATCGTTGTGCCAAAGAAGGGAGGGAAGGAGCGTATGTGTGTCGACTTCACCAAACTCAACAAAGCGTGCCCGCAAGATCCGTTCCCGCTCCCCCGCATCGACCAGGTCGTCAATTCCACTGCGGAATGCGACCTGTTATGCTTCCTGGATGCCTTCTCTGGGTATCACAAGATCAAGATGGTGGTAAAAGACGTCGAGAAGACAGCCTTCCTAACCTCGTGTTGGGTGTACTGCTACACATGCATGCCAATCGGGCTGCGTAACGCAGGGGCAACCTTTCAGCGGCTGATGCACATCACCCTGGGCCCGCAGCTCAGGAAGAATGTCGAAGCTTATGTCGATGACATCGTGGTAAAATCTCGGGAGGCCAGGACCTTGATACAAGACCTGGAGGAAACCTTTGCGAGCCTCAACGTAGTGAACCCACGGCTCAACCCAGATAAGTGTGTGTTCGGAGTCCCCTCGGGCAAGCTCTTGGGTTTCCTCGTGTCCCATCGAGGCATCGATGCTAACCCGGAGAAGGTCAAGGCAGTGGAAGACATGAGCCCACCAAAGACCCTCAGAGAAATGCAGAAGCTCACGGGGCGCATGACCGCGCTAGGGCGCTTCATCTCCAAGTTGGGGGAGCGAGCGCTACCTTTCTTCCAGCTAATGAAGAAAAAGGGGCCCTTTGAGTGGACTGAAGAGGCCGACAAGGCATTCCAGGATCTCAAGAGATACCTGACCAGTCCACCGGTCATGGTGGCTCCGCGCCCTCAAGAGCCCCTGGTGCTTTACCTCGCCGCCACTCCCTACTCCGCCAGCGCAGCCTTGGTGGTAGTCAGAGAGGAGCGTCGAATCAAAACCGCAGCAGCAGCCCGGGATGAGGCGGAACAGGAACGGGGAAGGCCCACAGAAACCGCTACAGCGGCTGAGGGGGATCAGCCGCCGCAGAGGGGCACACCGGAAGCGGAAGAGGCCCCACTCCCAGATGGCCAGTCTCAGGAGTCCTCATTGCCTCAAGAGGCGCCAAGGTCTCCAAAGGGAGCCACCAGCACTGACACACTCCACCTCGTTGAGCACCCTGTGTACTTCGTCAGCACGATGTTGCGGGATGCAAGGGGACGGTACCCCATGCCTCAGAAACTCCTCCTCGCGCTACTGGTGGCCTCGCGCAAGCTGCGACACTATTTTCAGGGTCACCCCATCAAGGTCGTCTCGTCATACCCCCTAGAGAGAGTGCTCAGGAGCCCCAATTCAGCTGGGAGGGTTGCCGAGTGGAACATAGAGCTGCAAGCGTTTCAGCTCGAATTCAGCACAACCAGAGTCATCAAGGGAGCAGCGTTGGCGGATTTTGTGGCAGAATGGACAGAGGCGCCAGGCCTCAAGGCTGACGAGGATCAGTCCCAGTCCCCGGGAAGCGAGGCGCCAGAAGGCTGGGTCATGTACTTCGATGGGGCGTTCTCCAGGCACGGCGCTGGGGCTGGGGCGGTGCTTATATCGCCCACTCAGGACAAGCTCTATTACGCCGTGCAGCTCTGTTTCCAGCAAGGTGAAAAGGTCTCCAACAACATAGCGGAGTATGAAGGTCTAATAGCGGGCTTGAAGGCCGCAGCTGCCCTGGGGGTGAAACACCTCACCAACAAGGGCGATTCGCAGCTCCTTGTCAACTTCTCCAACAAGGTGTATGAGCCGAAGGATGAGCACATGGAAGCCTACCTTGCGGAGGTCCGCGGGATGGAGAAGCAGTTCTGGGGGTTGGAGTTGCAACATGTGCCCCGTGGCACCAATCAGGAAGCCGATGACATCGCCAAACGCGCGTCCAGGCGGTTACCTCAGGAGCCTGGCGTTTTCGAGGAGCGGCTCTTCAAGCCTTCAGCCTTGCCATCATTATCAAACACGGCTCAGCCCCGGGAGGAGCTCCCCCAGCCACCTGCCTCAGGAGCCCCGGCCTGTGGCCCGGCCTCGGGAGCACGCCTGCTCCTGATGATGGAACCTCAGGAGGATGTTGGATCGCGGAGCTCCGGAGCTACTTAACGCAAGGGACCCTGCCGGAGAAGGAGGATGAAGCAGAGCGAGTGGCACGCCAGGCCACGGCATACTGCATCAAAGATGGAGAGCTCTACCGGAAGCGACCAAACGATGTATCCCTGCGCTGCATCTCCAGGGAGCAAGGGAAGGAACTACTGGAAGATATACACGGCGGAGACTGCGGACATCATTCATCATCACGGACCCTCGTCGGCAAGGCGTTCCGCAGTGGGTTCTATTGGCCCACCGCGCTCAATGATGCCGTGGAACTGATGAAAGCTTGTGAAGCCTGCCAGTTCCACGCCAAGAAGATCCATCAGCCAGCAGGAGGCTTGCAGACTATCCCCCTTTCGTGGCCATTCGCAGTCTGGGGGCTGGACATCTTGAGCCCGTTTCCTCGGGTGCCAGGGGGCTACCGCTACCTTTACGTTGCCGTGGACAAGTTCACCAAGTGGGCTGAAGTAGAGGCTGTCCGCACCATTCCCGCGGGTTCCACGGTCAAGTTCATCAAGGGCATCGTGAGCCGGTTCGGGGTGCCGAATCGCATCATCACGGACAACGGTTCGCAGTTCACCAGTAACCTGTTCAAAACATACTGTGCTAACCTTGGAACGCAGATATGCTACGCTTCAATGGCGCACCCCCGAAGCAATGGCCAGGCCGAGCGGGCAAACGCGGAGGTCCTGAGGGGCCTCAAGACTAGGACGTTCAAGAAGAAGCTGGAGGCCTGTGGCAGAGGTTGGTACGACTAGCTTCAGTCCGTGCTGTGGTCCATCCGCACCACCGCGACCAAGCCGACTGGAGAGACCCCGTTCTTCCTGGTCTACAGAGCGGAAGCGGTCCTCCCTCACGAGGTGAGACGTCGCTCCGCGCGGGTCCTGGCGTTCGACGAGGCGCAGCAGGACGCCATGCGGGGGATGGACCTCGTGCTGGGGGAGGAGCGTCGCTGAGAAGCCGCGCTGCGAGCGGCGAGGTACCAACAGGCGCTGCGGCGATATCACTGCCGCAACATCCGCCCCAGGACTCTCGAGGTAGGAGACCTCGTGCTCAGGCGGGTTCTCTCCAGGGAGGGACTGCACAAGCTCTCTCCCATGTGGGAGGGCCCGTTCAAGGTTGTTCATGTTTCCAGGCCCGGCTCCGCGCCCTTGGAGACTCAGGAGGGAGTGCCAGTCCAGAATGCATGGAACATCCAGCACCTCCGGAGGTTCTACCCCTAAAAAGGCCCAGAGCCTTTGAAGCAAGGCGAGTGCCTGTGAAGCTATCGCGTTTTGGAAAAGGCCCAAAGCCTGTGAAGCAAGGCGAGTGCCTGTGAAGCCATCGCGTTTTGGAAAAGGCCCAGAGCCTGTGAAGCAAGGCGAGTGCCTGTGAAGCCATCGCGTTTTGGAAAAGGCCCAGAGCCTGTGAAGCAAGGCGAGTGCCTGTGAAGCTATCGTGTTTTGGAAAAGGCCCAGAGCCTGTGAAGCAAGGCGAGTGCCTGTGAAGCTATCGCACTTCAGAAAAGGCCCGGAGCCTGTGAAGAAGGCCAACGCCTGTGAAGCTCGCCGCCCGTGACACTCTCACGTAATAATGAGTTGGGGCTGTACACGCCCCAGAGTCTCAGGAGTGCCGGCCTCAGGCCCTGGGGCTCCCTCCCACGCCCAGTGGCAGCACTTAGCTCCGCGCTGGTGAGAAGACGTCGAAGACTAGATTAGGTGCCGGACGCGGCTTTTCATTTGCTTTCCGCAGTTGACTTGCTCCTTCTCATTCGAAGTTTTATTGAAGTTGTTGCCGTCTTTGGCTTGCGGTTCTTCGACCTTTCATTCTCCTGCCTCAATTTCTCTCGTGCAAAACCTCGCGAGGGGGCAGCCGGGCGCCCTCGCGAGAGTCCCTATCCTAGTCATTCAAAGGGTTCGCGACCTGGGCCCCTTGCAGGAGCACCCCTCCAGTCCGTGCCCCTCGGGCACCGCAACACAGACGCAGGGCCTGGGTCGGTCGCCCCCACGGCTGGGGACGGGAACCATCGACGCGTGGGCACGTAGCCGGAAGGTACGATAAAGAAAGCAAAACGATGATTAACAGCAATAACCCATACACGCCCCCGCGGGGCTCCACACTAGTGTCCTTTTTACGCAGGAAAAAGGAAAAGGAAGAACAAATCTGGTGCAGCTCGCCTCGCACCGGCCCACAGGGAAGCTTGAGCTGCCTCCGGAGCTCAGGCGGACTCCCTCTCGCGCTTCACCAGGGCGCGATGGTGGGCAGACACGCTACCACCTCCCAAGCAGATGCGACGGCGTGGGGGCTGACCACGGCCACCGCTAGAAGAGTCGCCGCCTGAAGAAGAACCGGAGAAGCTTGAGGAACCCTGAGCGCCGCCGGCCGCGCGAGCGCTGCCCTCTCCATCATCGCCGGATCCGGGTTCCCAGCCGCAGTCATCACCCTAGGGGCAGCACCCTGCGCGGCGACCATCTTCCCCAAACACCCTCACGTAGAGGGTGGCATCACCGTCGAACTTGAAGTGTAGGGTGCACCGACGGCCCAGGCCACGCGCGCGGGCAAACGACTGCCAACCGCGGGCCAGGGCCAGGCTCCCGGCTGCGGAGACCTCCAGTGAAACCCATGAGGCCCGGCTGCAGCAGCCGTCGGCCTGAAGCCAGAGGCCGCCCGGGGTGCCGGCCGGGAGCTCGCTAAGGAGGAAGCGAGGAAGAGGAAGCCGGGTGCTAGTCGGCTCCGCCGACCACACGACGAACTCCGGCAGCACCTCGGCAGCGCGGAAGCGCGGCATGGGGGGACGCGTAGCCGGAGCGCACCCCCTGGTCACAGTAATCCGCCTGCCACCATGCAGGAAAGCGTCTCCACGGCCGCGGGGAGCTGCCGTGGTGGCCACAGGATGTTTGCGGGGGCGCCCTCTACCGCGCTTGGGCGGAGGGGAGGCACGCCCAGCCTGGCAAGCCTTCCCCTTCTCCGCGGCCGAGAACCTCTTCGACGGGGCCATGAAGAAGAAGGAGAAGCGAGGGGAGATAAACTGGAAGGGCGCGCGTCGATCAGTACTTATAGCTGGCGAGGGCCAACCGACGGCCCCCATGATCGCAGGTAATCATGACCCGTTTTTGCATGCAGGGACTTGTCCAATCCGTGCAGTTGCCGAGGCGTTGTGGGGAAGTGGAGACGCCCACGTCCAATCAACCGCCACGCGGCGCCCAAGGCCGCAGGCTGTTAGGGCCCGCGACGCTTCACTCTTGCCCTTTCGCCTCCCTGCACAGCCAAGTCCGGGCGCGCCTTGGGCCCGGGGGCTACTGTCGGTGTTCTGGGAATGGGGGTCCCCAGACTTGCCTGCCTGCGGCCTGCGGCGTGGCTCAAAGGGGGGCCCAGCGCGGCCCGTCTTCACCAACACAAACCCAAGACCCTCGCGAGGGGTCAAGCCTCGTGGGGCGGACGGCACGGAGCTTCCTCAGGCACGGCCTCGTTAGGCCGGCTCACGAGGAGGCGGAGAGATCAAGGCAGGATACCTCACGAGGTGCCCGTGATGCAAGCCATGACGACTCAGGGCGCCAGGCGGGTGCCAGCCCGCGTGGCGTCCTCCTTTCCTCTTTGGTGCAAAGGGGGCGATCGCAGCCGCGGAGTACCGAGGCACCCGGCAGAGGTTGCCATTTCGGTGCAACGAGACCAAGACCAGGAGGACTACGAGACGGAGGTCACCGTGGAGCCCAAGACGGCGTCATCACCAGAGCTTTGCGCAGGCGAAGACTACTTTTGTCAGGATAGATGATACTTGCTGTCCCCCTTCAAATTAGCCCGCCATTGTTGGCTCCCTTCCCGCTCGATATTTGGGAAGAGGACCAGGGCCTCAATAAATAGGACCAGCCACCCACACAGCAAGGGGTCGGTCAGTGGGGAGCAGAGAGAGAGAGAGAGAGAAAGGTGACTGAACTCCTCCGAGTAGTTCATCCCCCCAGCCAAGAACAAACCCTCGCGAGGCTGTTCTTCCTTGTATTATTCATCATCATCAGCCCAAGAGGCAATCCACCACACCACATACTGGAGTAGGGTATTACACCACAACGGTGGCCCGAACCAGTATAAACCCTGTGTCTCTTGTGTTGTTCTTTCCTTAGTTTAGATCCTAGCATGGCGGAGGGGTGCAGGTAGGTAGGAGGCGAAATCTCCGCGCGCACCCTAGTGTTCGAACCTCAAGGGTCTGCCGGAACTCGAAATCCGACAACCACTCTCCAAGAAGTAACAAATGGTGTGTTGATGATGAACTCCTTGCTCTTGTGCTTCAAATGATAGTCTCCCCAACACTCAACTCTCTCTCACAGGATATGGATTTGGTGGAAAGAAGATTTGAGTGGAAAGCAACTTGGGGAAGGCTAGAGATCAAGATTCATATGGTAAGAATGGAATATCTGGGCCTCAACACAAGTGTAGGTGGTTCTCTCTCAAAAAAAGTAAGTTGAAAGTGTAGGTTTGTTCTGATGGCTCTCTCCACGAATGAAGAGGTGGTGGAGGGGTATATATAGCCTCCACACAAAATCTAACCCTTACACACAACTTGCCAATCTCGGTGGGACCGAATTGATAAACTCGGTCGGACCGATTCAACAAATCTAGTGACCGTTAGGGTTTTCGGTGGGACCGACTGGATCAACTCGGTGGGACCGATGTGCTAGGGTTAGGGTAAATCCAAAACTTGGTTTGACCGATTACTCAAACTTGGTGGAACCGATTTGGGTAATAAGCGAAACAGAGAGTTGGCCAAGCTAACTCGGTGGGGCCGATTGCATATCTCGGTGGGACCGAAAATATTGTAATGGGTAACAGAGAGTTTGCAAGCCCATCTCGGTGAGACCGAGATCCTATTGGTAAGACCGAATTGATTAGGGTTTCTGGCAGTGGCTATGTCAACTAAACTCGGTGGCTCCGGATAGAAAGAATCAGTGGGGCCGAGTTGGATATTTGGTGTGGGACATATTTGGAAGTGAGAAAGTGGTTGAGGGCTTTGGAGCATATCACTAAGCACTTTGAGCAAGCAAGCCATTAAGAAACACCTCATCCCTTCTTAATAGTACTGGCTTTCCTATGGACTCAATGTGATCTTGTATCACTAAAATAGAAAATGTAGAGTCTTGAGATTGGAGCTTGAGCCAATCCTTTGTCCTTAGCATTTTGAAGGGGTTCCACATCCTCTAGTCCATGCCACTTCATTGTTGAACTTATCTGAAACATACTAGGTAAAAGTGTTAGTCCAACAAGAGATATGTTGACATTAATTACCAAAACCACCTAGGGAGCACTTGTGCGTTCAACAACACCTCTATTAAAATGCTTAAGGAAGTTATTTTCCCAAGGTCTCGAGTCCCTAGATATTTAATGACTGATGATGGTTCACACTTTATTCATGGTGCTTTCCGTAAAATGCTTGCCAAGTATTATGTTAACCATACAATTGCATCACCATATCACCCTCGGTCTAGTGGTCAAGTTGAACTTAGCAATATGGAAATAAAAATAATTTTGCAAAAGACTGTCAATAGGTCCAGGAAGAATTGTTCTAAGAAATTAGATGATGCACTTTGGGCTCATAGAACAGCATATAAAAATCATATGGGCATGTCTCCTTATAAAATGGTTTATGGAAAAGCTTGTCACTTGCCTCTTGAGTTAGAACATAAAGCATTTTGGGCAATCAAAGAACTCAATTATGAATTCAAACTTGCTGGTGAAAAGAGGTTATTTGATATTAGCTCTCTAGATGAATGGAGAACCCAAGCTTATGAAAATGCAAAATTATTCAAAGAAAAAGTTAAAAGATGGCGTGAAAAAATAATCCAAAAGCGTGAGTTTAAAGTCAGAGAATATGTTCTTTTGTACAACTCTTGTTTCAGATTCTTTGAAACTCCTCTCAAAATGTCAAGGCCCATATGTCATCGAGGAGGTTTATCGGCCTGGAGCCATCAAAATAAATAATTCCGAAGGTACTAACCCAAAGGTTGTCAATGGGCAACGAATAAAGCATTATATCTCAGGTACGCCTATTAATGTTGAAAGTAATATTATCCAAACTTTGACACTGGGAGAACACATAAAAGAGTCCTTCCAGAACACTCCAGAATCGTGAAAATAAGGAGGTACGTGATACATTAAGTAAACGGACTCTGAAAAATCCACAAAAATATTTTTATTAGTTTTGGAATATTTAAGAATTTTGGAAATAAAGAAACTTCCAGGAAGCGTCCCCTGGTGGGCACAAGACACCAGGGCGGCGCGCCCAGGTGGGATGTGCCCACCTGGGACACCTTCCGGACTCCGTTTTTCTACCGTATGCTTGTCCTCCAAGATAAAAAATCTATACATACTTTCCAAACCAGTTGATCACCGTATCGTGAAGAAATCCTATGCTCTCTTTTCTTGTTGTTTTCTGATAGATTCAGCTAGACCAACGTCATGTCTTCCTCACCTTTCAATAACGGAGAAAAAGACACAAGGGTGGTTCGGGAGGATCTAAGGAGAGATGAAGCTGGAGAGGCTGATAACCCACAAGTATAGGGGATCGCAACAGTTTTCGAGGGTAGAGTATTCAACCCAAATTTATTGATTCGACACAAGGGGAGCCAAAGAATATTCTCAAGTATTAGCAGCTGAGTTGTCAATTCAACCACACCTGGAAATTTAATATCTGCAGCAAAGTAATATGATAGTAGTGGTAACAGGTGGCAAAAGGTAATGGTAGCAAAAGTAATATTTTTGGGTTTTGTAGTGATTGTAACAATAGCAACGGAAAAGTAAATAAGCGAAAACAATATATGTAAATCTTGTAGGCATTGGATCGGTGATAGAGAATTATGCCGGATGCGATCGATCATGTAAGAGTCATAACATAGGGTGACATAGAACTAGCTCCAGTTCATCAATGTAATGCAGACATGTATTCCGAATATAGTCATACGTGCTTATGAAAAAGAACTTGCATGACATTTTTTGTCCTACTCTCCCGTGGCAGCGGTGTCCTATTGGAAACTAAGGGATATTAAGGCCTCCTTTTGATAGAGTACCGGACCTAAGCATTAACACATAGTGAATACATGAACTCCTCAAACTACGGTCATCACCGATAAGTATCCCGATTATTGTCACTTCGGGGTTAACAGATCATAACACATAATAGGTGACTATAGACTTGCAAGATAGGATCAATAACTCTCATATATTGATGAAAACATAATAGGTCCAGATCTGAAATCATGGCACTCGGGCCCTAGTGACAAGCATTAAGCATAGCAAAGTCATAGCAACATCAATCTCAGAACATAGTGGATACTAGGGATCAAACCCTAACAAAACTAACTCGATTGCATGATAAATCCCATCCAACCTGTCGGGGATATACCTCGCGGTATGACCCGGCTAGAGTTGTAAACCGGCTGGGACTTGGTAAACCGGCAGATGGTAAACCGGCGGAGAGTTAAGACAGAGAGTCAAGACAGATGGCTAAGACAGACGGTAAACCGGCTGGTGTTAAACCGGCAGACAATGTTAAACCGGTAGACAATGTTAAACCGGTAGAACAATGTTAAACCGGCAGACGTTAAGAAGCCCAGGAAGGGAAGTCAAAATAGTTTAAGTTAAAGTCCGAGTTGGACTGCACTTGTAACCCGCCCCTTCAACATATATAAGGAGGGGCAGGGCTCCTCAAAAGGGGACGAGAAAGAAACAATCTCTAGGGCTAGACACAACTAGAGGAGAGCCGGTTTACGGCGACTCCCTTGTGATGATAATGAGATCTAGCCTCAAACAGCATGTAGGGTTGTTACCGGATGATGTTTGCCGGGGCCCGAAGCTGTCTAAACCCTTGTCTTGTGTTGCGTCTCTCGATTTCGCTCAACCCCTCTCAAGTTACCACATAAATGCGTTGGCCTCACGACTAAGTCATCACACTAAGGACATCTGACGTGTTAATTCCACGACAGTTGGCGCCCACCGTGGGGCCTGCGCATGGTAGTGTTGAGTTCTTGAAGGGATTTTTTCTAGGGTCCTAGAAGTTTATATATTTCCGCGTAAAGAAAGCCGGTTTGAGCAGCGCGAGCAGCGCGAGCAATGTTGAGGCGAGAGTTTGGGTTATGCGTCTGTACGCCACCGCAAGTCGCCAAGATGAAGTTTTTATTGTTCGATCCAAAAGCTGATATTCATATTTGGGACAGAGACCGAGGCATCTATCCAAGTCATCGAATCCGAGATGGATACAAAGGCCGGACTGGCCGGCGCTGTCCACGTATGTTTCCTGAGGTAACAAGAATTTTTTGAGCAGTAGCACAACAGCCCAAATACTATTACTTCAAGTCTTCAACTAGTGCTGGACACGTTAAGCTACAGTATTCAGTACCTACAATGGCGGCAGATGCACATCTCTCAAAACCTGAAAGAGAGGTCCACAAGTGCTGCTCATCGATCTACGTTAAACACCAACAAACAAATGGAGGACGACGATTGGTACAAGTCCCCAGCTCTTGAGGTTTTTGCAGTGGCCATGACCCGGAAGACATGGACATAGAAATCTGCCGAACTGATCATGATTGGGAAAGATAAACCAGATATGGATTGAACTCTGATTCCGCCGGCTCGCATCGCTGTTGCGGTCCGCCACCGCTGGCCTGCCTCTGTTGTCTATGATTATTTTGCTTTCCAAATAAGATCACAAGGGAACTTGTGCATCGGTCAAACACGAGAGGGCCAAGTTAACACACATGCAGGCTTCGTCAAGTCCTTCTCGTGCTAGCTCCAAGGGTAGTACTACTCCCTGCGTTCCTCTGTATACACAGTGACCAAAAACTTGAAAATGGAACTCCAGCATTTCCGCATCCACGGACGACATCCAGCGTCGTCGTGACCGCGGCCGGCCTCCAGCGTGGTCGCGTCCACATCCAGCACCTCCGCATTGACAGCCGGCTCCGGCGTCGTCGCGTCCGCGTCTGGCGCTTCCACCCAACGGACGACCTCCAGCGTTTTCGTCTGCTGCTGCTGCCTTCGCCAGGGCCGCGTACCTGCCAGCGGTGTACCCTTACGATCTAGCGTCGCTGGCTGCGGCCCTCTGCCTCTGAGTTGCCACCGAGCACGCCTCCGCCCGTCGAGCCGCCACGGCCACCCCTTGTTCAGCGCTGTTTTAAACCGGCCTCACCTTCACTGCCGCATCATCACCAGGTCGCCGTGCGCCGTTGTCACCTTGCCGACTTCGCCTTGTTTGCCTCCGCTGCACATCAAGCTGTAGCGTGGACCGGCCGGCGTACCGCCTTTGTGAGTCGCCTCGCCTAAGTCATCTCGCGCCAAGTTGCCGGCCTCGTCGTCCACCTCTGTGTCGCCTGGTGTTGTTGACAAGCTGCCACCATCGCTTGGTGTCTTCAAGTCGCCCCAGCCTCTGCTGCTGAGTCATCACCGCAAGCCTGACCGCACCTCCATTGCGCTGAGCCATCTATGCCAAGACACCCGTCGGAGTCCTTCAACCAACGTGCGCCGGATCACCGCGACCCGCCCCGTTTAGGCCGGCGCCGGCTTACTGCAGTAAACCGCCGTGTTCTAGTTGTTCAAACGCGAGTCGTCTCCATGTTGAACCAAAGTCAAACTACGACCCGGAACAAGATCCGCTTGAGCTGCCGCCGCGAGGATACAGCCGTGCTTGTTCCGGCTTGCCGCCCCGTCGACTTACTTTGCTGCTATGGGCCCGAATATGGCTTATCCTAACCGATTGTGCGCGCAACGCGAATCGTCGCGGTTGCTTCTGCCTATGGATGCGAGCACCGTGGCCCACTCGGGCCCAGCCAAGAATCTCATTTTTCCTTTTCCCCACCGCTATACAGTCGGATACAGTCACATCGTATCTGTCCGCTCACCTATGGCCGTACCCGTGATGTACTGCCCCCCCCCCCCCCCCCCCCCCCCCGAGCCCCTACCTACGCCATTATCTAGCTGCACCAATGCCCATCTAACCCAAACAATTCAGATTCCAAACCTTGAATCCCATCGATAATGGTGAGGTGCGGCCCCGTGATCCACCGCCGCTCCTTCTCGATCCACCACCGCCGGTCTCCGAGATCCATGTGGGGAGACCGAGGTCTCCAAGATCACTCGCGCCCGGAGCCTCCTCTGTGTGGTTCTTGGTGGCCTCGGCCGCTCGTCGTCGCCCCCGCGACCGATCCATGCGCAGAGCTACTCACTGCCGTGCAGCGTGATTGCGGATGCACGGAGAGGAAGATCTAGGTGCCTCCCACTCGATCTGGTACGTGCCTAGTTGTTTCATCAAGCTGGATCGAGAAGAGCCCAAATGAGGAGCAAGAATGGGGAGAAGAGTGTAGACCGGTCTTGGGACGCGGGTGACCACGGGAGCCGCATCCTCAGTCCTCACCACCATTTCCCCCATGAGATTCTGTGCAAAGAAGACGGAGGGACTAGATCCATGGTTGCTCGTCCTCTGCCTCTTCATAATTTTTTCAAGAGCATCCCCTCTCCAACAGTCCTATTCATGGGCATTCGATTATGTTTTTGCTAGCTAGTAAGAACTACTGGATAGGTTAAATCACAATGCATTACTTTCTTTAGATTTTTTTCTTTGGTAATTTACTTGGCATGTATGAACTTCTGATAATTTTAGACTGCAGACATATGCATTACTTTATTAAGTTTTTTTTGTCCAGATATGAGCATTTGCTCCCCATGTATGAACTTCTGTTTGCTCTATTAATGTATTTTGTTGACAGACCTGCCAAAAATGTACGTATTTTGTTGACAGAGCTTTCTATCTCCACAGCTGGCGTTTTGTGTAAATTGCGAAATAATTGTTGGCTTAAAAAGAAACTTTTATAGCCAGATAAATTGCGAAATAAATTGCGAAATAATTGTTGGCACTTTGTAAAATATTTTGGAAGAACTTTTGTAAGACGAGCATGCATTGTTAATTTAGAGGAGCATAGCCAGATGCAGAACTTCTTAATCGGAAGTACTGTGCAGACGCAGATCGTCTCCAAAATATCATCCCTGTAGTAGTGCTCCTTCTTAATCACAATCCACGCAACTGTCATTTTGGAATAACCTTTGAGCGCTAATTGTACTTCGCACTAATGAGTGAAAGCGGCAGAGCTAAGCACTAATT
This sequence comes from Triticum urartu, assembly GCF_003073215.2. NCBI lineage: Eukaryota > Viridiplantae > Streptophyta > Magnoliopsida > Poales > Poaceae > Triticum > Triticum urartu. The sequence continues at coordinate 401,845,897 of NC_053022.1, read as the reverse complement.
TACTGTGTGTGTTGCTATCATGGGGAAATGAAGCAACAGAACTATCTCTATTGGTATTGTCCATTTCAAATTCAAACAACACCCAATCTAGCGCCTGCCATCTTAACCCTTACTGTTGTCTCCTCGTAGAGTTAAAACTGCCATGTATTACAAAGGTTGATTTATTTCCGCATAATATATTTGCTCCTTTTTTAGAATAAATATATCCTCATGAATAGATCTCGGAAATATATTTGTAGTGCACCATAGGAAAACTCATATACATGTAGTTGTTTCGACCTTGGTTTACATGGTTACATGCCTACGGACTTGCTGACATTACACTTCTGCTTGAGCACCCTCCCCTCCCAGTACGGGCCCTCAGAACTACTCTGCTAGTTCGTCTTGCTCGCCAGGTCTCCTCGAGGACACGTACTACTTCCACGGACGTCCGCATCCAACTGTCCAAGGCGGCTTAGGGGCTTAGGTTGAAGAACTTTGGTGATACACGCCCGAGTTTGGATCTCAACAACAACTTTTGAAGATCTTTAATGGAATATGTAGAATAACTTCAATGAGACACACAAGAGTCTTCACAAAAAAGTGGTCCACACTTTAGTGATGCACCGCATAGAGCGTTCGTATTAATCGATGACTTCATGTTCTAGTTATCCGCATTTTTTGTGATATGACCAGTAGAACTTTTCAAGGTAATGGTGTTCCCATTATAATTAGATGGTTCTATATTGCAATTCACTGGGCGAGTGCACAAGGATAGATCCCCACATGACAAACTTTAATATAGCATGCCCGGTGCTTTCGTGTTCAAACACGAAGGACTTTACTGAAAGCATCGGGCGATTGCACAAAGATAGACCCCACTTAAATGAACTTTAATCTAGCACACCCGGTGCGTTCGTGTACAAACATGAAGGACTTTACGTAATTCACTAGGCGATTGCACAAGGATAGATCCCCGCATGACAAACTTTAATATAGCATGCCCGGTGCTTTCGTGTTCAAACACGAAGGACTTTTACTGAAAGCGCCGGACACAAAGATAGACCCCCACTTAACGAACTTTAATCCAGCACACCCGGTGCGTTCGTGTACAAACATGAAGGACTTTACGTAATTGACTGAGCGATTGCACAAGGATAGATCCCCGCATTACAAACTTTAATATAGCATGCCCGGTGCTTTTGTGTTCAAACACGAAGGACTTTACTGAAAGCACCGGGCGATTGCACAAAGATAGACGCCACTTAAATGAACTTTAATCTAGCACACCCGGTGTGTTCGTGTACAAACATGAAGGACTTTACGTAATTCACTGGGCGATTGCACAAGGATAGATCCCCGCATGACAAACTTTAATATAGCATGCCCGGTGCTTTCGTGATAGTAGTGGAGGGTTTTTTGTAATGTTCAAATTTGAATTTGGGCCGCAAGGCACACGGTAACATGCAAAAGTGCATGTCACCTGATCTATGTCCCCCGTGACCAGGCTGCCCCATCCACCCAAGCCGGATGCAATTCAAAATTCGACGCAGCTGCAGCTGCATCGACCGGCGGAACCACGTCCTCCCCATCGCCGTGCCTGGATCTCAAGATTTCTTCATGATTCACCAATGAATCTCGATGGGGAGTCATTCACGGATCTCCTGTTCAGGTTTCACAAGATCCTCTGTTTCTTTCTTTGTCTTCTCCAGCAAATTCCTCAAATCTAAATCTTGCCATGTCCATGAGGGCGTCCCAGATCTGGCATTGCTAGAGGAAGGGGAGGACGACGACGAGTGTGGGGGCGGAGGGACATATGGCGTTACCGATTCTCCTTCCTCAAGTTCTGCATCTCAAGTTCATGTCCCAGATATTGACAACACTCGCGGTCACAGAGAACCCCATCTGAATCGCAGCGCACTCCAACTCCGTGGCCTCAAAGGTACTAGCTCAATCGACCCCCCCCCCCCCCTTTGTGAATACAACTTTCAGTGAACTAGTCCTGTTTTTTCAGTAAAGTTTTTGGCTTGATGAAGATTTGAGGTTTCTGGGCAGGCCGAAATTAGAACGGCCAGTGACGTGTTCAGTTTCTAGTTTTGGGATTAATGAACGTGGACATCTAGGCCCGTGTTGTACACGTAAAATAATTTTCTGGACCAACATTAGGGAAGCATCACCAGTTCAGTCTTTATCATGGACATTGACATGAACAGGAGATTTTTTTTACCATGTTCAGTTGATTGCAGTCAAAAGTTTGTTTATTTTGAAGCAGATTTTTTGTTATTGAGGAGTTGTCGGTTGATGTTACATGACCTCCCGTTATGATCAGCGATCATAAACATGTCTATTTGGGGTGCAGTATATGATACAATTTTCGATTTGTGTCAAGGAATCATAAACTCGGCTCTTGGTTATATTACATTTTACGCTCAGACTTTGCCACTTTTTTTGCAGGCATTTATACTGTCAATATTGGCATCGGCATGTGCATTAAGACATTTTTATGAGCAGCATACCTATTGATGCTACACAGTTAATTATTTTGGAGCATTGGTTGTTACATATATCGACGCATACGGTATTCAAAACACTGCAGCTACTTATGAATCAAAGTCAGAGTGATGAGCACATTTTAACTATATTAGAAAGATTTGTTTTCATTCCAATTGCGGTTAACGTCTCAAATATATGTAGGGTCTGACTTGGCAAGATACCCGACCACCGCGCCTCATTATCGGGAAGGAAAAGTGCTTTGGAGAATGCCATGAGAAATTACGCAGATCGGGCAAAGCCTACAATCCCTCGTGCAGTGTCCGTGGACAGCTTTTGTTCATAACCCTTGGAGTGCGTCCCAAATCGGAGATCGCCAGAGGAGGAAGACGGCGGCGAGTGTTCCTGCACGTCGCTTCTTCGTCCTCAAGCCAAGATGGAGAGAAATCTGCTAGTGACGCAGAATCTGAAGTTCCGGAGGCCATGCCAGACTTCTGGTCTTCCAACTCCGTGGTTGGGAAGGTATTATCTCTCTGTCGCACTCCTAAAACGATTGAACTGGGCGTGTGCTTGCAGTAAAATAGTAGTCTGGACCCGGATTTTATAAGCTTTCTCAGTTGGAAATTATAGTGGGCATTGACTTGTACAGTAAACATCAATTGAGTGGAGGAATGATTCAACTAGGCAAGTGTTTTCAGTAAAATAGTAGTCTGAAGATTAATTCAGCACTGTCAATTGAAATTGGTCATGGGCATTGACATCTACAGCAAGGAAATTTGATATAGTGATCAGTTATTGCTGTCAAAAGTTTGATTCTTTAGAGCAGATTGTTGTTATTGCGGAGCAACATACGAATTTGTATAGCATGATCTCATGATGTTATAAAATATGTCGCTTATCGGTGATCATAAATATTAATTGTACATAGTATGGGGTTGTCGAGGATGGCAAACAGTACATGATTCAAATTTCTAATTGTGCCCAGTAATCATTCAACGAGGCGTTTGTGTTAAGTCTTGATTCCTGTGAAATAGTTAACTCTGAACATGCCGTACTGGTATAAAAAAAGGTGTCCTAATTTTTTGCCTTTGACCTAAGCTCATATGTTTTTTCATTCCAATAATAACAGGTTTGCTTTCTTTGTTCTATTTGTTTATTTGCCTAATTTTTGCGTCAGTACGTGGAGTAGTGTGCGAAATGCACAGCGGTCGTAAGTTTACTTTCTTTATCCTAGTACCGGCCAAGAGTACGGCCCTCGTCAGGCTTATTCTTTCAAAACGATTTGTTCATTGGGGGAAGTGAGGAAACCGGACAAGCACCAATTGGGGGAGGCGGCATCTCCCCACCTTTTTTTTTGAAATGAAATGACCCATGCGGAACTTTGGTTACGAATAGCACAGAACTGGATGCAGTCGAGCAGGAGAGCGTTGGCTGACAAGGACTGTGAAAAACGTTCCATCGCAGCACTTTATTTTTACGTGTGCAGTGATTTGGTATGGCAGTACGAAGAACTTTATACGGTTGAGTATTTAAAAAGTGCAACTAATTAATTAAGAAAGCTTGGTAATAAACAAAACATCAATGTGAATAAAGGGTGGCAAATTGCATACCTAACAGCTACAGTTAGCAGTCTCGCTGTGTCCAAAGGAACGCACCGTGCATAGGCATGGAGGCAAGTGAATGGCATGCGTACAGGGGAATCATCGAGCGAACGGTGGAAGCATCGACGAGATGACATGCATCACGAATCAAACTAAGTGGAGATGTAGAGCGGTGGATGGAGGAGGAACGTCAAGCAAGAGATGGAAAAAGAGGATAATTCTGGCCCGACCTGGGTGGGTTGGGATCTGGGAAGCAGGACCATGCGGTCTGCTTAGTGGAGCTTTCAGATCATTTTTCGAAGAACTTTATAGCGTAGATTTCAGAAAAACGTATATTACACATCATAAATTCCCATCAGACGAAAACTCTGTGTGTCGGTTTCTTATAGCAGACTTGAACTATATGTGTAACATAAATTGTTTGTGGTCTGGCATAAGCGAGAATGGAAGGGAATCAAGCATGGAAGAAAAAGGTGCAGTACAGTACACGTGACAGAGGAATCTAAAAGGCCATGGCCCTACAAGACGTACTGTCAGACGAATCTATAGCCCCCAGACCCCGCCACGGTTGCAATACGGCTTACTATACACACGCAAGAATAACACATAACCAGGAGTGGTTTGCCTTCACATCCAAACCGGCTTGCTGCGCCTGCTGCGGCTGTCTACGAGTCGCTGAGCGACTTTGTTGTTGCCACGGCTGCACTCCGTTTCTACATACGGTTAATCCGGATCCAAATCCATCACCAGGATGGCCACAGCAGCTCAGCTCCGTCAAGCTGCGGCCGTGACCCCCGCATGCCTCAAATCGCCACTGTCTATATGCCGGGCCAACCCGGCATCTGTCGCAAGACACAAACCGCCCAAGACGTTGCTGATGCGGTGACCCGATTTGACTCGTCCTGCCACAGTAACCTGTCGGCACCCCTGCCGAGTCGACGATACTCCGCCTCTGTCATGATCCGGAGTTCTCGAGCCGGTGTGTACCACTGCTAAATCGTCGCACCGGGTTAAGCCAGCCGGATTACAATGACTACGAGTCACTGCTTCATAACCATCTCGGTTGAGTCGATTCGTTCAGGCTGACCCCGAGTCACCGCCGCTGCCCGGTCGGCCCTGAGCCGCCTGCGGCCGTGACTCGACTCTGCCGGTTTACCTCTATCTCGCTTCGGCCTCCCGTGCCCTGAGCTGCCTTAAAGCTGCTACCAGACGATAAACTGCCCCTATTGCATCCACGGGGGCACACTGAGCCGGCTTGGTGATTCGCTCCTCCGCGACCGTCCGAGCCGCTGCAGCTGACACCCGCCTTGGTTCTTCAAGCCGCCCCGTCGTCGCGGATTCGCTCCGCCTCCTGTGTCCCTCCATCGATTCAAGCCGATGTGGTCTGGGCCACAACCCGCCCCTGCCTCAACTGTCATCACTTGCCTGTGCCTATGAGCCGCCTCGCGGAGAACCGCTGTTGGAGAGCTGTCCGATGAACCGCCGTCGCTAAAATCGTGGTCTACACGGCCTTGTTCGGAACCACCCCGTCTCGTCTCTGTTGCTGTGGATACGGCCACCCGCCGAGCTGCCCGGTGCAAAAGTCGTCGGGGCCCTCTGAGCCATCCCCACTGCTGACCTACGCCATGGCCATTTCAAGCCGTTGCACCAGGCCTCCGTGTTAAGCCGTCCTCGTCGGAGCGGCCTTTGCCTTTGCCGTGCGTGACTATGGCCTTCGTGAGCCGCCGGGTCGCCATCCTCCGCGGTGCTCCTCTGTCAACCCGCTTCATCAAGCCGGCCTTGCCTCCGCTGAATCGCCGCGCTGTCGCCTCTGCCTCAACCTATCTCTGTCGTGCATCGTTGCCGGGTCGGGTCGCCGCTCCGGATTGAGGCCGAGCTACTGACATCTATACAGTGTTGCAAGTTGCCGAGGATTAGACATCAACTATGGAGTGGTTTGGTCATCTGGTACTGATTGAGCGAAGTTACTCCAGTTACAGAGTAGTACTCTTTGAGTACTGTTTACATAAAAAGCCAAATTGACAAGGACACCAAAGGTTCGATGCGCCATTCAAGGGGCAAAACCCACTTAAAAGCTCAATGGATGAGTGGTTGTTTGTACGTGAAGGCCACAGATTGCCGTACAGTCACTTCATCCGAAAAGTGTATCAGGTGATATCTCTCTAAGTATATTTTATCAGCACATATTATTTTTCTAAAAAAAACAATTACTTTGATCTGTGTATTTTTATATACAGGACAATCATTCTGTACAAATATGATTTATACCATGGGTATGGAGCACGGGCTGACAATATTCCGCCCGGTGATAGTCCGTAACACATTACCCGATGAATGGACGCGCACAAGCCGCACGGCCTGGTCTACATCAACTAGCCGGGACTGCGCCTGTGATTGACTCGCGCATCCGCACCGGCTTACAACGCCACAGATGACTCGCCGATTCACTCTCGCGGCCAGTTCGCACTGGTTTACAACAAGGAGGACAACTTGCTCGTCCGCACAGGTTTACAACGCCGCGGCCGGTTCATCCGTCTGCTCGTATGGCCGACTTGTTCATGATTGATTTCAGCTTCACCGCGGTGATCATCAACTCTGCGGTGGATATTTTTTGGCTAACATATCAAGTGAAAGCGATCCACTATATTTTCATATTACATGTTACTTTCTTTAAAAGAGCGATTACTCTGGCTTGTAAGTTCTCCAATGCAGGGCAAGTTGTCTACTGCAAAAGGGATTATTATATCACCGAGCTGATTGAATGATTTATGCCGGTTTATATCACGGTCAATATGGAGAATCTCAAAGCCAACTCCTCGAGCCGCCTTGGGACTCGGGGGATACAATGACAGGACTCGGTAAATGATTGCCGGTTTAAAGCAAATTCAAGAGCTCCGGGTCATTGGAGAGAAAAATAATCTGGCCTAGAGGCTACTGCCTTATTGGCGAATATTTAAAGGCCGTCAGAAAATTTCCGGCTTAAAAAGAAGGATTCCGGTTCAAGGGAAATCTATTCTCCCACAAAGCTCTGAAGCGCTCAAATCCGGTTTAACAATGTCCGGTTCAAAAAGGAATTAACTTCTCGCAAGTTCGAGTTTAAAGGCCGTCAGGAAATTTCCGGCTGAAAATGAAGATCCCGGTTTAAAATCCGGTTCAAGGGAAAGATGTCTCCCACAAATCTTTGAAGCTCTCAATATCCGGTTCAAAATCCCGGTTCAAGAAGAATTTATCTCTTGCAAAAAGTTAAAGGTTGCCAAAGAGGACCTGTTGCCATGATGCGCGGTTCAAACATGGGTATCCTGCCTTATTGGCTTATCATATTATTGATCACTTGGGGTGAAAGTGCAACTATCCCTAGGTGGTTTTGGTAATTCATAACAACATATAGCTCATTGAGCTAATGCTATTCCAAGATGACTATTTCAGGAAAGCTCAATGATTGGCATGGCATGGATGTGAAAGTGGAACCCTCAAAATGCTAAGGACAAAGGATTGGCTCAAGTTCAAAAGCTCAAGACTCTTCATTTTATATTTTAGTGATCCAAGATCACATTGAGTCTTTAGGAAAATCCAATACTATCAAGGAGGGATGAGGTGTTGCTCAATGAGCCTTTTGCTTCATGTGCTTAGTGATATGCTCCAAAACCCTCAACTACTTTCCCATATCCACATATGACCTAAACCCTAAGCCAAACTCGGTCCTACCGATTCTTTCTATCCGGCACCACCGAGTTTCACTTGTCATAAGCCACTGCCAAACCCTAGCAATTCGGTTCTACCGATAGGGATCTCGGTCTCACCGAGATGGGATTGCAAACTCTCTGTTTCCCTTTCGTAACTTTTCGGTCTCACCGAAAGAGCGAATCGGTCCCACCGAGATTGCAATGTAAACTCTCTATTTCCCTTTTGTAACTTTTCGGTCTCACCGAAAGAGCAAATCGGTCCCACCGAGTTTGCCTGACCAACTCTCTGGTTAGCTTATTACCAAACTCGGTCTCACCGAGTTTGTGTAATCGGTCTCACCGAGATTACGTTATGCCCAAACCCTAACCACGGTCCTACCGAGTTGCATGTCAGTCCCACCGAAAATCTCTAACGGTCACTAGGTTTACCTTTTCGGTCCGACCGAGTTTGTTGATTCGGTCCCACCGAGATTGGAAAACTGTGTGTAACGGTTGGATTTTGTGTGGAGGCTATATATACCCCTCCACCTCCTCTTCATTCGTGGAGAGAGCAATCAGAACACATACACAATTCCAACTCATATGTTCTGAGAGAGAACCACCTACTCATGTGTTGAGACCAAGATATTCCATTCCTACCATATGAATCTTGATCTCTAGCCTTCCCCAAGTTGCTTTCCACTCAAATCTTCTTTCCACAAAATCCAAATCCTATGAGAGAGAGTTGAGTGTTGGGGAGACTATCATTTGAAGCACAAGAGCAAGGAGTTCATCATCAACACACCATTTGTTACTTCTTGGAGAGTGGTGTCTCCTAGATTGGCTAGGTGTCACTTGGGAGCCTCCGACAAGATTGTGGAGTTGAACCAAGGAGTTTGTAAGGGCAAGGAGATCGCCTACTTCGTGAAGATCTACCGCTAGTGAGGCAAGTCCTTCGTGGGTGATGGCCATGGTGGGATAGACAAGGTTGCTACTTCGTGGACCCTTCGTGGGTGGAGCCCTCTGTGGACTCGCGAGACCGTTACCCTTCGTGGGTTGAAGTCTCCATCAACGTGGATGTAGGATAGCACCACCTATCCGAACCACGGGAAAAACATCAGTGTCTCCAATTGCGTTTGAATTCTCCAAACCCTTCCCTTTACATTCTTGCAAGTTGCATGCTTTACTTTCCGCTGCCAATATACTCTTTGCATGCTTTCTTGAATTGTGTGATGATTGCTTGACTTGTCCTACAATAGCTAAAATCTGCCAAGAACTAAAATTGGGAAAAGGTTAAGTTTTTATTTGGTCAAGTAGTCTAATCACCCCCCTCTAGACATACTTTTGATCCTACATGGGGGCTTGGTCATATTCGAACCATAGCTACACCTCTTGATCGGCGTAAGGCCACCAGGGAAATCAGTTAGGGGTCAAAGAGAGTGTTGCAAAAAGCACCAACTCAAACATAGACACCCATTGAGCACACCTCACAAAGTTACTTGGGGGCTCTTTGTGCAAAGCAATAAAGAGTTTGAAAGGACCCTTGTAATTGGCTATCAAGCCACGGCTTGGAAGCCTGGTGTATTCACCTAAAACCCCGGGTTAACCTGCCTTCATCAAGTAAGCCACTCCTATCCAGGTAATCCTGGCATGACCCGCCGAACGTTTGACAAGTCAATCTTATACAGACCCTGAACTTGTCAAAGTTAAAACGACGATTGGTTAGTTAGAGGCCCATCTTAAAAGGCTTTGCAAAATGGTTTAACTCAGCGGCCTGGCAGCCCATGAAAAGCCTCGAATTTGGGCCTGGCAGCCCTTGAAAAGCCGCGACTACACGGTTTTATTTGCCTTTGTCAAGATTTTTCTCTTTTGATAAATTTTATGTTGATCCGGCGTCTCTCGACCCGGCATGACTATCAGTCATCAAATTAACCTGGTATTCTTTAACCTGGCTCGACTTTCAACTACAAGTTGTCAGTGCATAATCACTTATAATCCGGTGTTTATTAACCCGGCCTGGCTTTGGACTATCAGTCGCCAGTATATATTTGGATTGCGCCATTGGAATCATGTGCTTATAAATGATTGGGTATATTATTCAAATCTTTAATAGCCAACATGGATGGATTTTTATTATGGTTATCAATAACCCGTATTATGATTAAGGTTTTCAAAGTCGCTTTAGCGCAATGGCTATCATATTATCAATGAATATGATTGAAGGAATAGTCCCAAGTTGCTGCAGGCTTACGACCCGGCACTTGGGGGCTACATTATTTAAGTTGAGATTACATCAAATATGCAAGTCTCATGTCGCTGCAAGCATGCACCATGACACTTGGGGGCTAATGCAAAGTCATTGTTTGCTCACCTTATTGAAGAACCGACTCATCACATTATAATGAGCCAGCCCTTGGAGGCTACCAATTGCATCTGTCAACAATTTAAGGTACAATGCTTTTTATCCATTACATTGAAGGGTCCACTGCCCAGTTGGTAAAGCATAAGGCTCTTAACCTTGTGGACATGAATTCAAGCCCCATGATGGGGGTTACACCATATGACGTTATTTTCATTGATGAAATATATCAAAGTCCCAGCTCAATATTATCTTACTGAGCCGACCCTTGGGGGCTACATTGGTTGAAGTTTTTATGAGAATAAGGCAATTTCAAGTCCCGGGTTGCTGCAAGCATGACAACCCGGCACTTGGGGGCTACATATGTAGAATACTCAATTCTGACTAGTGATTGATGAACAACCTGGATTTCTTCAAGATTGTGATATTCATATTAAAGCAAGTCTTAAGCTGTTGCTATGCTACCTTCTTAAGATTTGGGGGCTACAAGTGATAGGCATATAAGAGGTATATTTTCAAGCTTCATGTTAACTACAATTATGACCTGGTGCCATCAATATTTGTAAACCGGCAATGATAAACCGGCAAGTTCAAGTCTTAAACCGGCACAGTTCTACATTCTCAAACCGGCAAGTTCTACATTCTTAAACCGGCTGAAGATCAAATGAGTATTTCAAAGGCCAATATTTTTGTTAAGCATTGGGAGCTGAAGTCAAAGGAGTTATTCTTCACAATATTTCACTATGACAAACCGATGTCACCAAATTGATTATGAAGCTGGTCTATTGACTCGGATTTTATAGAAGAAGGAAGTGACAAGGACTTAAGGATAATCAAGATCAGTTTAACATGGATAAATCCAAATTAAACTGGGGGCTAATGTCGGGGATATACCCCGCGGTATGACCCGGCTGGAGTTGTAAACCGGCTGGGACTTGGTAAACCGGCGGATGGTAAACCGGCAGAGAGTTAAGACAGAAAGTCAAGACAGATGGCTAAGATAGACGGTAAACCGGCTGGTGTTAAACTGGCAGACAATGTTAAACCAGCAGACAATGTTAAACTGGCAGACAATGTTAAACCAGTAGAACAATGTTAAACCGATAGAACAATGTTAAGCCGGCAGACGTTAAGAAGCCCAGGAAGGGAAGTCAAAATAGTTTAAGTTAAAGTCCGAGTTGGACTCCACATGTAACCCGCCTGTCGGTGTCAAAACCGGCGGATCTCGGGTAGGGGGTCCCGAACTGTGCGTCTAGGCCAGATGGTAACAGGAGGCAAGGGACACGAAGTTTTACCCAGGTTCGGGCCCTCTCGATGGAGGTAAAACCCTACGTCCTGCTTGATTAATATTGATGATATGGGTAGTACAAGAGTAGATCTACCACGAGATCGGAGAGGCTAAACCCTAGAAGCTAGCCTATGGTATGATTGTTGTTTCGTATGTTCTATTGACTAGCCTGGCCCTGGTTTATATATTGCACCAGAGGCCTAGGTTAACAAGAGTCCTAGCCGAATACGCCGGTGGGGAGAAGTCCTTGTCTTGATCGCCAAGTCTTTGTGGAATCTTCCTTGTATGCGGCAGCTGTCCGAACTGGCCCATGAGTATAGGGCCATGGGGGGCCTCGGCCCAATCTAATAGATCGGGAGATGACGTGGTGAGTACCCCCTAGTCCAGGACACCGTCAGTAGCCCCCTGAACCAGTCTTCAAGTTAGGGACGCTCCTCGATTCTTCCGAACTGTTCTTCATCTTCGGTCGTCGGCCTTGAAAACTGGTTCAACAAATCTTCTTTATCTTCGATCTTGAGGATCGCTGAAATGCATTCGACGAGTTTACACGTCGGGTATCTGAGGAGCCCCTTTAAGTTTCCGGCCTTTACCAATGCCTTGTTATTTTTACGCCACACCTCGGGTTTGAAGTTGTTCCCAGGCGGCAGCGTCCTCTTGCGTCCGAGCTCCAACGCCGGACTGTATTCGAGGTATCTTTTGCAACCGAGCGCCAACGCCGGACCGCTTCCCGGCTCTAACGCCGGAATGTATCCGAGCTCCAACGCCGGACTATGTATCCGAGCTCCAACGCCGGACTATATCCGAGGTGTCGTAAATCACCTTGGTTCAAAGAAGTTTGAAGGAGTTTAGCCGAGCTTAATGCCGGAAATGCCCTCTATGGAGCCAGCCACTAGCGCCCGAGTTTTATGCCGGGCTGCTTCCGAGGTGGTGCACCACCCCGAATGTGGGCCGATTTTTGTGAATATTTTTTATTGGTGCAATTTATTCTCTGCCAAGATATATAGCCAGTAGCCCTCAAGGTGTGTATCGGTCTAAAACCCGAGATGCACCTGAAGGATGATGTAAGACCGCTGATCCCAGTAGCCGCTGAGACTCGGGTTGATTTGCAAAATCGGCCTGAGGATCAAGTCCAAGCTCGGCAGAATACTTCGGGACACTAAAAGCGGCGTGCTCAGTCCTCGAGACTCAGGTTGGGTGCGGCCGACCAACCTGAGGATCAAAATCTCCTCGGAAACTATATTGCACATAAAATTTTCTGCATTGGACAAGCAATGCAGTAGCCCCCGAGACACTGGTCGGGTGGTAACACCAGATCAGGGGATCAATGTGCCCCTTTAATATTTGTAAATAATAAGCCCGAAGCCCAGTAGCCCCCGAGCCTTAATGCGGGCAGGGGTGGCCGAATTAAGGATCAATATCCATAGTAAAACCACAAATTATGTGTAATGACTCTATGTATCCAAGTACTTTACGTCATTAATGCTCGGATCCGCATTGTACAAAACTTTGTTGACCGACCATCGGCTTCCACCTCCTCGGCCAATAGCTGAGGAGTGTTTGTCCTACTTTATAAAGCCTTTATGAGAGCAAAGATTTACAACAAACAAGGCAATCTGGCCATACTGTTTTATAAACAAAGGTACGCCGAGAGTTATATTACTGTTTAATAGAAGAAATGTCTTCCAAAGAAAATAGTCCCGCTATCGGTTCCTTTCTTTGGGTTGTCATGCTAAGCATGATCATTAAACCTCAGCTCTAATGTAAGAGCAAAATATTGAGGATTTAGTTTGGGAGGCCAGTTAATAGCCCCCGGTAGTGTTCGGCGACAGTCGGAGTCAAGCCGTAAACACTTCGGCCAATGTTATGAACGGCCCATCATTTAACATAGTCATCGGATCGCTGACCAGTTTACGCTTATTGTGAAAGTCAGTTTTCGGCTTTCTCCACTGAGGTGCTTAACCATGTGAGCTGGAAGCACAACCGCAATGGTTCTCCCTTTGCACACCTAGCCGAACAAAACGAAACGTAGGAAGCAAGTGCAGGAGCCGAGCAACCCAACTATTGACCGAAGACACAACTCGAAACCGATGCATATATAGCAATATCTGAGAATGTTTTTGCCGAATCCCTAAAGGTGTCTGGTGTTGCACTGCGAGACTAATGCTGGAAAAGCACAAATAGTTTAAAAGTGCCAAAAAGCTTGGAAAACCAAGAAACATCAGTAAAAACATGACGTCCGAACAATATCAAGTGTTCGGTGCCAATCCGAAAGTTGGTCTTAGAAAAAAGAAGTGCTTCTGTCGTGCTTTAACATGATACATCCTATCTCAAGACTTCGAGCGGGTCAGCCTATGGCTTCAACCTCCTATCCCGAGGGCGGAGTACTTCTCATCAGGCCAGTTTAGCAAACTAAACTCTAGCGGCTTTGAGAGAGAAATTAGGCTCCCCGACTAGTGACCACACACTCGTGTCGAAAAAAGGAGTGATAAATAATAATAATAATAATAATACTTTGCAACGACTAAGAAGAAGAACACTTATTATAAAATGGCTCAACTAAACTTAAGAGCCCCCAAGTGACTTGAGTAAAAGAATGATTGCATGTACCGAAGTACTTATATCATATCTATGTTCAACTAAACTTTAAACGCGTCTTAACCGACCGTCGGCTTCTCCCTCTTCAGTCAAGGACCGAAAAGTGTTATGTACTCCATCTGTCGAGAATATCGACGGTGTTTCCAATAACCAGGCAATCAGGCCATAAGGCTGTAACAGACAAAGCGCGCTCAGGGAACTTATGCTATATTACTGCAAAGTGTAAGAAGCATCTTCGAAGAAAATAGTGTTGGAAATATGCCCTAGAGGCAATAATAAATTGATTATTATTATATTTCCTTGTTCATGATAATCGTTTATTATCCATGCTAGAATTGTATTGATAGGAAACTCAGATACATGTGTGGATACATAGACAACACCATGTCCCTAGTAAGCCTCTAGTTGACTAGCTCGTTGATCAATAGATGGTTACGGTTTCCTGACCATGGACATTGGATGTCGTTGATAACGGGATCACATCATTAGGAGAATGATGTGATGGACAAGACCCAATCCTAAGCCTAGCACAAGATCGTGTAGTTCGTTTGCTAAAGCTTTTCTAATGTCAAGTATCATTTCCTTAGACCATGAGATTGTGCAACTCCCGGATACCGTAGGAATACTTTGGGTGTGCCAAACGTCACAACGTAACTGGGTGGCTATAAAGGTACACTACAGGTATCTCCGAAAGTGTCTGTTGGGTTGGCACGAATCAAGACTGGGATTTGTCACTCCGTGTAAACGAAGAGGTATCTCTGGGCCCACTCGGTAGGAAATCATCATAATGTGCACAATTTGATCAAGGAGTTGATCACGAGATGATGTGTTACGGAACGAGTAAAGAGACTTGCCGGTAACGAGATTGAACAAGGTATCGGGATACCGACGATCGAATCTCGGGCAAGTATCGTACCGCTAGACAAAGGGAATTGTATACGGGATTGATTAAGTCCTTGACATCGTGGTTCATCCGATGAGATCATCGTGGAACATGTGGGAGCCAACATGGGTATCCAGATCCCGCTGTTGGTTATTGACCGGAGAACGTCTCGGTCATGTCTGCATGTCTCCCGAACCCGTAGGGTCTACACACTTAAGGTTCGATGACGCTAGGGTTATAAAGGAAGTTTGTATGTGGTTACCGAATGTTGTTCGGAGTCCCGGATGATATCCCGGACGTCACGAGGAGTTCCGGAATGGTCTGGAGGTAAAGATTTATATATGGGAAGTCCTGTTTTGGTCACCGGAAAGGTTTCGGGGTTTATCGGTAATGTACCAGGACCACCGGGAGGGTCCCGGGGGTCCACCAAGTGGGGCCACCAACCCCAGAGGCTTGTGTGGGCTAAGTGTGGGAGGGGACCAGCCCCAGGTGGGCTGGTGCGCCCCCCCACAAGGGCCCAAGGCGCCTAAGAGGTGGAAAGGGGGCAAACCCTAAAGGGGTATGGGCCTTAGGGCCCATATTGGTGCGCCTCCCTCTCCCCTCCCCTCTTGGCCGCCTCCCCTTTCCCATCTAGGGCTGCTGCCCCCCCTAGGGGTGGGAACCCTAGAGGGGCGCACCCTCCTCCCTCTCCCCTATATATAGTGAGGCCTAGGGTTGCCCATGACGCGATCTGATCTCTGCCTGTTGGTGCAGCCCTCCCTCTCTTTCTCCTCATATCTCGCGGTGCTTGGCGAAGCCCTGCAGGATTGCCATGCTCCTCCACCATCACCACGCCATTGTGCTGCTGCTGGATGGAGTCTTCCTCAACCTCTCCCTCTCTCCTTGCCGGATCAAGGCATGGGAGACGTCACCGGGCTGTACGTGTGTTGAACGCGGAGGTGCCGTCCGTTCGGCACTAGGATCATCGGTGATTTGGATCACGACGAGTACGACTCCATCAACCCCGTTCTCTTGAACGCTTCCGCATAGCGATCTACAAGGGTATGTAGATGCACTCTCCTTCCCCTTGTTGCTGGATTACTCCATAGATTGATCTTGGTGATGCGTAGAAAATTTTGAATTTCTGCTGCGTTCCCCAACAAATAGTACCCGCACCGATACCTTTCTTCGGTGCTCATTGTTATTATGAGACTTGTGCAATAGATTTTTTGTACTCATGAGTTCCGTTGTGTGCCGACCATCATTGAAAACAATAAGAGCGCTAGCTTTCGGCTTCACCCAGTCTGAGGTCTGGCTCGGGTGACCAGATCGTGACAATCGTAGAGGTGCTCCCTTTACTCCCTAGCCGAACAATCGGGAACGTAGGGGTAAACACAGGAGCGAGGCAACCCAGCTTGCAAATCGCTTAAGTCAATATGGTGCATATTGTGGCGTAATACACGAACAAGGAATGAAGCCGTACAAGTATAATCATATGCAAGAGGAAAAGCTTCATAAAGGAAGCCCCCAAGTAAATGGGGTATTTGAATTTATGCGTCACAAACAAAGTTTGGACAAGGAAATTTTTTACAAGCAACTTTTTTCCAAAAAAGTATAATGCTTGGTCGAACCGAACACAAGTTAGAAATTAAAGCTTTGAGCATGAAAGCGACTTAGCTGGTTAATGTGTTCGGTATTGATGACGCGGTCCGAGCTTGATGCGGGGCAAGGTTCCATCCCCCAAGCCGGTCCCGAGGTGGCGGAGCGGAGAGCTAGACACGCCGAAGTGGTGACATAGCACGGTAAATGCAGACCGGTAGAGTGACGCCGAAGTCCCCGGATCATTTTCCTGTGCACAAAAAATAGTGCAAATCGGAGATAATAGTAATAATAATTAAAAACAATCGTTGCATAATAAATAATTTATGCAAAATGAGTAATAAAAGAAATATGGCCTGGCGCCGAAGTCAATGTCAATGCAGGGCGTCGGCGTGATGCGGTAAAGGCGTGGCAAAGCCTGAATTCACAGGTCAGTCCGAGTTTCGGATGCGGCGTTCGCCGGACTATGTACGGAAACTGACCGAACCACCACGTGACCGTCATTAATGCGGCCATCATTTGATAGACCTGTGTACAGATGATGGACAAACCAGAGTAATAATTCCTTGGGAAAAATGAAACCAAACAAGCAAAAAATACTGGGATTAATAGCACCTGGTTTATTTGTTGTAGCAATCTGAAGGAAGGTGATTCACAAAATTGGGACTCGATCCGCACACCCATTGCCTGATGGGCGATAAAAGGACGGCATGGCAATGTTGGCAAAGGTTTGCTCACCGAGGCAAAGCCCTCGGTCCAGCTAACGTGACGTAGCTGGCCGGCTAGTGACGCCGAAGTGTCCGGAGTAAGTTGATGAAGAGATGGCGAAGCCCCCGGTCCAGCCGAGATGTCGAAGCCTCGATGTCAGCCGATGAGTCGAAGTAGGTGGGTGTGATGGACACCAGCTTGAAGAAGCAATAGTGCGGCCCTGCCGATGCAGGTCGTGACGTGGTCGATGCCGGCTTGATGAAGCGACCGTGCGGCGATGCCGGTATGCCCGCTCCGTTTAATCCGTGGGGCGGCGATGTTGGTGATGATTTATCCTTCGCAATGCCGAACTCTTGTTCGGCTTGCCGAGATGATGATCGAAGGAATTGAGCTCGGCTCAATAAAGTGGCGACGTGTGTAGCGCAGGTTGGCAGCCGTGGAGCAATACAGCCGGACTGGTTTGACACCAGCGTGATGGTGAAGATTACCTCGAAGGAGGCTTAAAATTTTATGGGTACGTGTTTAAAAACAACGCACAATACCATAGAAGAAAATTCCTTAAAAAAGGTTTTCTAATATCACGTTCATAAAGAAACATGAATTCGGGTCGGATCTGTATTCGCGCAGAAAACAGATCCGAAAATTGGTCCACTCATCGGAAGTTTCCCGGAGTTTGAACCGTTGGATCGAGCTGAAATTTGGAGGGGTGGTAGATATGGGATTTCCGCAGTAGATGAACAGTTGGATCTTCCAAAGGACCTCCGAGCTGGGCTCTGGAGACCACGCGCTACACTCGTCCAGATTCCCATCCAGATTTGACAGGGCTCCGGTATATCGTAGATTGTCGGAGATTCCTCCATCGGAACTCGACGAAATTTTCCAGGGTTGTGGTAGACTCAATTCCGCACAATTCCACCAAAGGGATCGTCAAAGCGATGCTCTAAGAGGTGGTGGCAGTGGATACAAGTTTGCTGTTCGGAAAACAGCACGGTCGCCCGAGGGCAATGTTGACGTTGAGCCCCCGAGCTCCATGGATGATTCCTCCATGATCTTGATAGAGATCAGAGTTGATGTTGATGAAGGCCCTTGTCCGAACATGACGATCCGAGATGGAGCATGGTCCTCGGTCGAGCCAAGGTGACCAGTCGAGCCGGCGAAAGATGCCGGCATCGCAGTTGACCTGCAGACGAGCCATCGATCCTTTTGTCGATCACACAGCGGAACTCTCAATGAAAGCACCAATGTCGGTGTCAAAACCGGCGGATCTTGGGTAGGGGGTTCCGAACTGTGCGTCTAGGCCGGATGGTAACAGGAGCCAAGGGACACGAAGTTTTACCCAGGTTCGGGCCCTCTCGATGGAGGTAAAACCCTACGTCCTGCTTGATTAATATTGATGATATGGGTAGTACAAGAGTAGATCTACCACGAGATCGAAGAGGCTAAACCCTAGAAGCTAGCCTATGGTATGATTATTGTTCTGTATGTTCTATCGACTAGCCTGGCCCTGGTTTATATAATGCACCAGAGGCCTAGGTTAACAAGAGTCCTAGCCGAATACGCCGGTGGGGAGAAGTCCTTGTCTTGATCGCCAAGTCTTTGTGGAATCTTCCGTGTATGCGGCAGCTGTTCGAACTGGCCCATGAGTATACGGCCATGGGGGGCCTCGGCCCAATCTAATAGATCGGGAGACGACGTGGTGAGTACCCCAGGACACCGTCACCGCCCCTTCAACATATATAAGGAGGGGCACGGCTCCTCAAAGGGGGACGAGAAAGAAACAATCTCTAGGGCTAGACACAACTAGAGGAGAGCCGGTTTATGGCGACTCCCTTGTGATGATAATGAGATCTAGCCTCAAACAGCATGTAGGGTTGTTACCGGATGATGCTTCCCGGGGCCCAAAGCTGTCTAAACCCTTGTCTTGTGTTGCGTCTCTCGATTCCGCTCAACCCCTCTCAAGCTACCACATAGATGCGTTGGCCTCATGACTAAGTCCTCACACTAAGAACATCTGACATGTTAATTCCACGACACAACCCATCACCGTCCAACAAGCCTATGATGGAATTACTCACGCACGGCGGTGAGCATCATGAAATTGGTGATGGAGGAAGGTTGTTGATGATGATGGCGACGGATTCTCCTCTCTGGAGCCCCGAACGTACTCCAGATCAGCCCTCCCGAGAGAGTTTAGGGCTTGGTAACGGCTCCGTATCGTAAAACGCGATGAATCCTTCTCTTTGGGTTTTTTCTCCCCGAAAGTGAATATATGGAGTCAAGGTGGACGTCGGTGGAGCATCAGGGGCCCACGAGGCAGGGGGCATGCCCAGGTGGGTAGGGCGCGCCCCCACCCTCGTGGACAGGGTGTGGGCCCCCTGACATGGATCTTTCTTCCAGTATTTTTTATATATTCCAAAAATAATCTCCGTTGATTTTCAGGTCATTCCGATAACTTTTATTTCTGCACAAAAATAACACCATGGCAATTCTGCTGAAAACAGCGTCAGTCCGTGTTAGTTCCGTTCAAATCATGCAAGTTAGAGTCCAAAACAAGGGCAAAAGTATTTGGAAAAGTAGATACGACGGAGACGTATCAACTCCCCCAAGCTTAAACCTTTGCTTGTACTCAAGAAATTCAGTTGATAAACTGGAAGTGATAAAGAAATACTTTTACAAACTCTATTTGCTCTTGTTGTTGTAAATATGTAAACCAGCATTCAAGTTTTCAGCAAAGATTATGAACTAACCATATTCACAATAACATTTAGGTCTCATGTTTACTCATATCAATGGCATAATCAACTAGCGAGCAATAATAATAAATCTCGGATGACAACACTTTCTCAAAACAATCATAATATGATATAACAAGATGGTATCTCTCTAGCCCTTTCTGAGACCGCAAAATATAAATGCAGAGCACCTTTAAAGATCAAGGACTGACTAGACATTGTAATTCATGGTAAAAGAGATCCAGTCAAGTCATACTCAATGTAAACTAACAGTAATGGATGCAAATGACAGCGGTGCTCTCCAACTGGTGCTTTTTAATAAGAGGATGATGACTCAACATAAAAGTAAATAGATAGGCCCTTCGCAGAGGGAAGCAGGGATTTGTAGAGGTGCCAGAGCTTGATTTTGAAATAGATATGAATAATATTTTGAGCGGTATACTTTCATTGTCAACATAACAACTGAGAGATCTCGATATCTTCCATGCTACACACATTATAGGCGGTTCCCAAACAGAATGGTAAAGTTTATACTCCCCCTCCACCAACAAGCATCAATCCATGGCTTGCTCGAAACAACGAGTGTCTCCAACTAACAAGAGTCCCAGGGGAGTTTTGTTTGCAGTTATTTAGATTTGATTTGCATAAAGCATGGGACTGGGCATCCCGGTGACCAGCCATTTTCTTGTGAGTGAGGAGCGGAGTCCACTCCTCTTGAGAATAACCCACCTAGCATGGAGGATACAGACAACCCTAGTTGATACATGAGCTATTCGAGCATACAAAACAGAATGCTTATTTGAAGGTTTAGAGTTTGGCACATACAAATTTACTTGGAACGGCAGGTAGATACCATATATAGGTAGGTATGGTGGACTCATATGGAACAACTTTGGGGTTTATGGAATTGGAAGCACAAGCGGTATTCCTGCTTAGTACAGGTGAAGACTAGAAAAAGACTGGGAAGCGACCAGCTAGAGAGCGACAACCGTCATGAGCATGCATTAAAGTTAATCAACACCGAATGCAAGCATGAGTAGGATATAATGCACCATGAACATAAATATCATAGAGGCTATATTGATTTTGTTTCAACTACATGCATGAACATGTGCCAAGTCAAGCCACTCGAATCATTCAAAAGAGGATACCACCCTATCATACCACATCACAACCATTTTAATAGCATGTTGGCACGCAAGGTAAACGATTATAATCAACTACAATCTATAATTGTCATTGTAAATAAGTTTCTTTCATAATAGGCTGAATCAGGAATGATGAACTAATCATATTTACAAAAACAAGAGACGTCGAGTTCATACCTGCTTTTCTCATCTCAATCAGTTCATCATATAATCATCATTATTGCCTTTCACTTGCACGACCAAACGATGTGGGTAATAATAATAATGTACGTGCATTGGACTAAGCTGGAATCTGCAGGCATTCAATTCAAGAGAGAAGACAAGGTAATATGGGCTCTTTGTTAGATCAACAATATGGTCTTCTCCTCTCGACCCCCAAAGAACAAGAAAATAAATAAAACTATTTACACGGGAAAGCTCCCAACAAGCAAAAGAAGAACGAGAAATCTTTTTGGGTTTTCTTTTTAATTACTACTACTACAACAATGAAAAGTAAACTAACTAAAAGCTACAACTAATTTGGTCTATGGCATGAGTGCGTGCATGAGTGTGTGAACAGGAATGTAATGTCGGTGAGAGATATGTACTCCCCCATGCTTAGGCTTTTGTCCTAAGTTGGTCTATGGCCACGGCTGGCCTGGCGGATATCCAAAGTTATAGTTGGGGTCGTACTAGGAAGGATCCCCCTGGTGCCACTGGTTGGCGATCTCTTCCGGATTCCACTGATAAACAGACTGTCGGTGAGGATCAAATTGTGGTTCCGGCTCTGGCTCTGTAGCTGGTGTGGGGTTTCGGTAGGCGTGAATGGCCTCCGGTGGAACAAGGTACTTGCCTGCAGATAAGTCAAACAAGGAAGGAGCAGGCAAAGCAATAGTCTCAGGGTGATTTTTATCAAATATCAGCTTGTACTTAAGCATCTTTCCCTTATTCTTAATGATAAAATCATGTGCTACCATACTCTTATAGTCTAGAAAAACAGGAGGCAACAACTGTTCTTCTTTCTCATAATGTCTAATAGGTATGTTAAAATGTGCAACGAGGCGCGAGGCGAAGATACCTCCCAAGATGGGGCCCTTAGTATAGTTAAGATTTAACCGCTTTGCAACAATAGCGCCCATACTAAATGTGTCATCATGGAAAAAGGCATGGCACAAAATAACAATATCAGGGGCACTAAGGTTGCGACAGTTTCCACGACCAATTAAGCATCTACTAGCAAATATTGCAAAGTAACGTAAAACAGGAAATTGTATGCTGGTAATTCTTGCATCGGAAACCTTTCTAGTTTCCCCTACAACAATGATATCAATAAACCCTTTCACATCACTACGATGTGGTTCTTCTATGCTGCCTTTAAAGGGCATCTTACAGACCCGACAGAAATCAAAAAGGGACATCTCCTTATGCTCATCATATAAATAAAATTCCACCGAAGGTGGTGAGCTCCTAGCATGGAAATGAAAAATTTGCACAAAAATATTAGTGAGTAAGAGATACTGTTCGCGTTGGTCGTGGAGGAAGTCGGTGAGCCCCGCATTCTTAGCCAACTCATAAAAATCATCATAAATCTCGGCTGCTCTCAAGAAATCATCACAAGGCCATTCACACGCCCGAACTTCCGTGGTGCGAGGGATATTATATTTGGGTCTCTTATCCTCCTCACTTTGCTTATCCTTCGAGCTTCGGCTCGATGAGCCCCTCAAAAATCTCTTCATCTTTTTCTGAAATTTTCTGAAATTTTTAGCAACTCAAAAATAAAAGTGAACCAAACTCAACAATATTGATAGAAACTACTCCTACAAGTGCCTAGAGGCAATATCATGCATTAAAACTACTTTTGACCATATAAATTTGGCATGCAAGCTCAAGAACAGGGTCACCTAAGAAACAAAATTTTGCAATGAATAAAGCACTAGAACAAAAAAATTAATTGGACCATTGGAGGAGTCACATACCAAGGAACAATCCCCCAAAGCCGTTTTGTGAATGGGGCTTTGAGCTAGGAGATCGAAAATGGCAGCAAGCTGAGCTAGAACTCGTGCTTGAGCTGGTTAGTGATTGTTTTGGGAGGAAGAAGGAGTGTGTGGTGGCTAGAATAAGCGGAGCGGAGCCACCATGGGCCCACGAGGCAGGGGGCGCGCTCAGGGGGGCGCGCCCTGGACCCTCGTGGCCAGGTGCTTGCTCCCCCTCTTGTGTTCTCAGTGCCAGATATTCTCAAATATTCTAGAAAAAATCATATTTAATTTTCAGGGCATTTGGAGAACTTTTATTTTTGGGGTATTTTTTATTGCATGGATAATTCAGAAAACAAACAAAAAAATTACGATTTTTGCTTTATTTAATATAAATAACAGAAATTAAAAAGAGGGTACAGAAAGTTGTGTTTTCTAAATTCATCCATCTCATGCTCATCAAAAGGAATCCACTAACAAGGTTGATCAGGTCTTGTTAACAAACTCATTTCGAATAACATGAAACCAGAGAATTTTTGAATAACACTAGGTTACCTCAACGGGGATATGCACATCCCCAACAATAAGAATATCATATTTTTTCTTGACAGTAGGAAGAGGAAATTCAAAACCTCCAATAGTGATTGTTGAAATTTTTCCAATAGAATTAATACTGTGGACTGGAGGTTGTTTCCTCGGAAAGTGTACCGTATGCTCATTACCATTAACACGAAAAGTGACATTGGCTTTGGTGCAATCAATAACAGCCCCTGCAATATTCAAAAAGGGTCTTCCAAGAATAATAGACATACTATCGTCCTTGGGAATATCAAGAATGACAAAGTCAGTTAAAATAGTAACGTTTGCAACCACAACAGGCACATCCTCACAAATACCGACAGGTATAGCAGTTGATTAGTCAGCCATTTGCAAAGATACTTCAGTAGGTGTCAACTTATTCAAATCGAGTCTACGATATAAAGAGAGAGGCATAACACTAACACCTGCTCCAAGATCACATAAAGCAGTTTTAACATAGTTTCTTTTAATGGAGCATGGTATAGTTGGTATTCTGGGATCTCCAAGTTTCTTTGGTATTCCACCCTTATAAGTATAATTAGCAAGCATGGTGGAAATTTCAGCTTCTGGAATCTTTATTTTATTAGTAACTATTTCCTTCATATATTTAGCATAAGGATTCATTTTAAGAATGTCAGTCAAACGCATTCGCAAAAAGATAGGTCTAATCATTTCAGCAAAGCGCTCAAAATCCTCATCATCCTTTTTCTTGGATGGTTTAGGAGGGAAAGGCATGGGTTTTTGAACCCATGGTTCTCTATCTTTACCGTGCTTCCTAGCAACGAAGTCTCTCTTATCATAATGTTGATTCTTTGATTGTGGGTTATCAAGATCAACAACAGGTTCAATCTCTACATCATTATTATTGCTAGGTTGAGCATCAACATGAACATCATCATTAAAATTATTACTAGGTTCATGTTCATTACCAGATTGTGTTTCAGCATCAGAGATAGAAATATCATTGGGATTCTCATGTGTGTCTACAACAGGTTCACTAGAAGCATGCAAAGTCCTATCATTTTTCTTTCTCTTCCTTTTAGAAGGACTAGGTGCATCTATAGTAGTTCTCTGACAATCTTGCTCAATTCTCTTAGGGTGGCCCTCAGGATACAAAGGTTCCTGAGTCATTTTACCACCTCTAGTCATAACTCTAACATCATTATCATTTTTCTTATTATTTAATTCATTGAGCAAATCATTCTGAGACTTAAGCACTTGTTCTACCTGAGTGGTAACCATAGAAGCATGTTTACTAATAAGTTTAAAGTCACCTTTAACTCTAGACATATAATCACTCAAGTGTTCAATCATATAAGCATTATGTTTCAGTTGTCTACCAAAATAAGCATTAAAATCTTCTTGTTTAACAATAAAATTATCAAACCCATCCAAACATTGGCTAGCAAACTTAGCAGGAGGGATTCCAGCTTTATCATATCTATAGAGAGAGTTTACCTTTACTACCTGCGTCGGGTTATCAAGACCGTGTGTTTCTTCAATAGGTGATGAATTAAGACCATGTATTTCTTCAACAGGAGGTAAATTCTTAACATCTTCAGCTTTTATACCTTTTTGTTTCATAGATTTTTTTGCCTTTTGCATATCTTCAGGACTAAGAAATAGAATATCCCTTTTCTTCGAAGTTGGCTTAGGAGTTGGTTCAGGAAGTGTCCAATTATTTTCATTGGTCAACATATTATTCAATAGAATTTCAGCTTGATCAACTATTCTTTCCCTGAAAACACAACCAGCACAGCTATCCAGGTGGTCTATGGAAGCATCGGTTAGTCCATTATAAACGATATCAAGTATTTCATTTTTCTTGAGAGGATGATCAGGATAGGCATTAAGTAATTGGATAAGCCTCCCCCAAGCTTGTGGGAGACTCTCTTCTTGAATTTGCAAAAATAAAAAATTTCCCTTAAAGCAGCTTGTTTCTTATGAGCGAGCAAATATTTAGCAAAGAAGTAGTAAATCATATCCTGGGGACTATGCACACAACCAGGATCAAGAGAATTAAACCATATCTTAGCATCACCCTTTAATGGGAACAAAAATGATTTAAGGATATAATAGTAGCAAGTTTTATCATCATTAGTAAAGAGGGTGGCTATATCATTTTATTTAGTAAGATGTGCCACAACAGTTTCAGATTCATAGCCATAAAAACGATAAAATTGAACCAAAGTAATTAACTCAGGATCGACAGAGAAATCATAATCCTTATCAGTAATAAAGATAGGTGAAGTAGCATAAGCAGGATCATATTTCATTCTAGCATTCAAAGACTTTTCAGCTTAGCTAATAGTTTCTTAAGATCACTTCTATCATTGCAAGCAAGAAAGTCTTTAGCAGTTTCTTCATCCATAACATAACCTTCAGGTACAACAGGCAATTCATATCTAGGGGGAGAATCTTCATCATCACTTTCATCAATATTATTAGTTTCAATAATGTCATTCTCTCTAGCCCTAGCAAGTTGTTCATCAAGAAATTCACCTAGTGGCACAGTAGTATCAAGCATAGAAGTAGTTTCATCATAAGTTTCATGCATAGCAGAAGTGGCATCATCAATAACAGGTGACATATCAGAATTAATAACAGAAGCAGGTTTAGGTGTCGCAAGCTTACTCAAAACAGAAGGTGAATCAAGTGCAGAGCTAGATGGCAGTTCCTTACCTCCCCTCGTAGTTGAGGGAAAAATCTTGGTTCTTTGATCTTTCAAGTTCTTCATTGTGATAAGAAGATATAAATCCCAAGTGACTCAAAGAATAGAGCTATGCTCCCCGGCAACGGAGCCAGAAAATGTTCTTGATAACCCACAAGTATAGGGGATCGCAACAGTTTTCGAGGGTAGAGTATTCAACCCAAATTTATTGATTCGACACAAGGGGAGCCAAAGAATATTCTCAAGTATTAGCATCTGAGTTGTCAATTCAACCACACCTAGAAACTTAATATCTGCAGCAAGGTATTTAGTAGCAAAGTAATATGATAGTAGTGGTAACAGGTGGCAAAAGGTGATGGTAGCAAAAGTAATATTTTTGGGTTTTGTAGTGATTGTAACAATAGCAACGGAAAAGTAAATAAGCGAAGAACAATATATGAAAATCTTGTAGGCATTGGATCGGTGATGGGAATTATGCCGGATGCGATCGATCATGTAACAGTCATAACATAGGGTGACACAGAACTAGATCCAGTTCATCAATGTAATGCAGGCATGTATTCCGAATATAGTCATACATGCTTATGGAAAAGAACTTGCATGACATCTTTTGTCCTACCCTCCCGTGGCAGCGGGGTCCTATTGGAAACTAAGGGATATTAAGGCCTCCTTTTGATAGACTACCGGACCAAAGCATTAACACATAGTGAATACATGAACTCCTCAAACTACGGTCATCACCGGTAAGTATCCCGATTATTGTCACTTCGGGGTTAACGGATCATAACACTTAATAGGTGACTATAGACTTGCAAGATAGGATCAAGAACTCTCATATATTGATGAAACCATAATAGGTTCACATCTGAAATCATGGCACTCGGGCCCTAGTGACAAGAATTAAGCATAGCAAAGTCATAGCAACATCAATCTTAGAACATAGTGGATACTAGGGATCAAACCCTAACAAAACTAACTCGATTACATGATAAATCTCATCCAACCCATCACCGTCTAGCAAGCCTACGATGGAATTACTCACGCACGGTGGTGAGCATCATGAAATTGGTGATGGAGGAAGGTCGATGATGATGATGGCGACAGATTCCCCTCTCCGGAGCCCCGAACGGACTCCAGATCAGCCCTCCCGAGAGAGTTTAGGGCTTGGCGGCGGCTCCATATCGTAAAACGCGATGAATCCTTCTCTCTGGTTTTTTTCTCCCCGAAAGTGAATATATGGAGTCAAGGGCGACGTCGATGGAGCATCAGGGGGCCCACGAGGCAAGGGGCGCGCCCAGTGGGGTAGGGCGCCCCCACCCTCGTGGATAGGGTGTGGGCCCCCTGACGTGGATCTTTCTTCTAGTATTTTTTTATATATTGCAAAAATAATCTCCATTGATTTTCAGGTCATTCCGAGAACTTCTATTTCTGCACAAAAATAACACCATGGCAATTCTGCTGAAAACAGCGTCAGTCCGGGTTAGTTCCGTTCAAATAATGTAAGTTAGAGTCCAAAACAAGGGCAAAAGTGTTTGGAAAAGTAGATACGACGGAGACGTATCAGAGGCTGCTATGGAGGAAGAAGAGGGAAATCCTTTTGGGGTTCACTCTCTGGCCTCCGAGAGGGGCACACTAGCCGGCATCTCCACTCACCCCAATCCTCATCAAGCTATGGGATCTTTACACAGTCAAGCAAGCCAAGAAGTGCAAGGAGAACTCCCTCTGAGGCGGCCTTTACACAGGTTTCACCGTAACAATTTTCATAATTTGATTCACAATTATGGGTTCGAGAACACTCCTCGTAGGCACATACCGTCCAACTGGGACATATCTCGGCCAAGAGAAAACAGTGCAGGAACTAAACCATGGGGCCCTGAGAATAAACACATAATGGTTGAGGTGAAGAAAAACAGTGAATTAATTCATCAAGCCCTTCGGGAGATTCAAGGTTTGAAGGATCTACTCATGGTTATATTGGAGAATAATACTTCATCACCACCATCATCTTCTTCACCACCAAAAGAGAACTAAGTATCGGGCACGGGCACTCCCCTTGGCTTCCGCCAAGCTTGGGGGAGGTGCCCCGGTATCGTATCATCCCACTATATTTTTGCTTTTACTTATTTTAGTTCGATCTTTTGCTTTAGATGAATAAAAGTTTAGTTCGATCCTTTCTTCTTTGAGAGTTTGCTTAGTGATCTATCCTTATAATCATATGCAAGTTATATAATAAAGTTAGTTTGAGTTTTTGCTTTCTTTACTTTCATGTTGCAAATAAAGAAAAGAAATAAAGAAGGAAAAAGAGAAAGGAAATAAATCAATAAGATCATATACTAATCCTATGGTAGGTGATGGCATCACATAAGGAAAAGTATAAGTAGAAAAGTTTATTAGAGATTGACAAAGATAGCATTAGTCAATGATGCAACTCATGAAAGAATTAATAAGGGAACAGAATATTCACATATAAATATACTATCCTAGAAATCTTTTGTGATTGTGAACCCTCATTAAAATATTATATGACAAAATTGTTGACGTTGGACAAGGAAGGCAACGTAATGATTTCTGCTTGTTCATATTCACACAGAAGTCATATTGTCATGGATCCTTTAACATGTGATGCTTGCCCCCTATCTTTGCTAGCCAAACATTCCACACTAAGTAGAGATACTACTTGTGCATCCAAAAACACTTAAACCCAAATCTTATTTCCAAGTGTCCACCATACCTACCTAGGGATTGAGCAAGATCCCTCAAGTAAGTTGACATCGGTGCAAAAAGGCAATAAAAAATTCTTCTAAAAGTGTGAGATCATTTAGTGTAAGAAAAAATTGAGCATTGCACGAACTTGTGATGGTGAAGAATAAAAACGATAGACTGCAAAATAAAGGTCGCTATCACAAGGGCAAATGTAACGTGACGTTCTTTTGCACTAAGTGATTGAGCATACAAACAAATAAGCGCATGGCAACCTCTGCTTCCCTCTTCGAAGGGCCTATCTTTTGCTTTTATGCAAGAGTCATTTTTTCTCTCTACTCCTTTTATTTTTCTCCTTTGGCAAGCATCATGTGGTGAGGAAAGATCTAGGCACATATTTCCAGTTGAATATGGGTGGCATGAGTTATTATTGTTGACATCACCCTTGAGGTGAGTACATTGAGAGGCGAAACCATAAGCCCCTATCTTTCTATGTGTCCGGTTGAAACTTTTGCTCATGTGTACGCGGTGAGTGTTAGCAATCATAGAATACTATATGATGGTTGAGTATGTGGACTTGCCTAAAGGCTCCAACACATGACCCTTCCTGAAAAGATCATGAATTGTAGTTGCAAAGTTGACTGAGAACATAGTTTGTTGGTTTCTAATAGAGTTTTTGATTTATACTTTGATTGTGTGATGAACTATTACTTATTCATGAGAAGTATATGATAAAAGTCCTATGTTTAAGTTTGTTGTTATTATAATAATCAACATGATGCTTCTATGTCTGTATTTTGTTTTTATCGACACCTCTCTCTCAAAGCATGTGGACATGTTTTTCGATTTCGGTTTTCGCTTAAGGAAAAGCGAGGTCTAAGCTTGGGGGAGTTGATACATCCATTTTGCTTCATGTTTTCTTACTGTTATTTATGATGTTTTTATCCATAATAATGATTTTTGGGGTAATTGTAATGCCTTTTCTCTCATAATTTGCAAGGTACACACCAAGAGGGAGAATTCCGGCAGCTGGAAATCTGGACCTGGAAAAGCTATGTCAGGCTACCTATTCTGCACAACTCCAAACAAGCTGAAACTTCACGGAGATTTTCTATGGAATATTTAAGAATTATTGGAGCAAATAACTACCATAGGGGGCCCACCAGGCGGGCACAACCCACCTGGGTGCGCCAGGGTGCCCAGGCGCGCCCTGGTGGGTTGTGCTCACCCAGGCCCACCTCCAGTGCCCATCTTCTGGTATATAGGTCATTTTGACCTAGAAAAAAAAATAAGGAGAGGACTTTCGGGACGGAGCGCCTCCGCCTCGATGCGGAACTTGGGCAGGAGCACTTTTGCCCTCCAGCGGAGCGATTCCGCCGGGGGGACTTCCCTACCGGAGGGGGAAATCAACATCGTCATCATTACCAACAACTCTCCCATCTTTTGGAGGGCAATCTCCATCAACATCTTCAACAACACCATCTCCTCTCAAACCCTATTTCATGTCTTGTGTTCAATCTCGTTACCGGAACTATAGATTGCTGCTTTGTAGATGATTAGTAGTGTTGATTACATCTTGTAGTTGATTACTATATGGTTTATTTGGTGGAAGATTATATGTTCAGATCCAATGTGCTATTTAATACCCCTCTGATCATGAGCATGTTTTGAACGAAATATGCCCTAGAGGCAATAATAAAGTTGTTATTTGTATTTCCTTATATCATGATAAATGTTTATTATTCATGCTAGAATTGTATTAACCGGAAACTTAGTACATGTGTGAATACATAGACAAACGGAGTGACCCTAGTGTGCCTCTACTTGACTAGCTCGTTAATCAAAGATGGTTAAGTTTCCTAGCCATAGACATGTGTTTTCATTTGATGAACGAGATCGGATCATTAGAGAATGATGTGATGGACAAGACCCATCCGTTAGCTTAGCACTATGATCGTTTAGTTTATTGATATCGCTTTCTTCATGACTTATACATGTTCCTATGACTATGAGATTATGCAACTCCCGAATACCGGAGGAACACTTAGTGTGCTATCAAATGTCACAATGTAACTGGGTGATTATAAAGATGCTCTACAGGTGTCTCCGATGGTGTTTGTTGAGTTGGCATAGATCAAGAATAGGATTTGTCACTCCGATTGTCGGAGAGGTATCTCTGGGCCCTCTCGGTAATGCACATCACTATAAGCCTTGCAAGCAATGTGACTAATGAGTTAGTTGCGGGATGATGCATTATGGAATGATTAAAGAGACTTGACGATAATGAGATTGAACTAGGTACGATGATACCGACGATCGAATCTCGGGCAAGTAACATACCGATGACAAAGGGAACAACGTATATTGTTGTGCGGTT
Source organism: Triticum urartu (assembly GCF_003073215.2). NCBI lineage: Eukaryota > Viridiplantae > Streptophyta > Magnoliopsida > Poales > Poaceae > Triticum > Triticum urartu. The sequence continues at coordinate 401,814,595 of NC_053022.1, read as the reverse complement.
TGACCGATAAAGATCTTCAGAGAATATGTAGGAGCCAATATGAGCATCCAGGTTCCGCTATTGCTTATTGACTGGAGATGTGTATCAGTCATGTCTACATAGTTCTCGAACCCATAGGGTCGGCACGCTTAACGTTCGATGACGATTTGTATTATGAGTTATGTGATTTGATGACCGAACTTTGTTCGAAGTCCCGTATGAGATCACAGATATGACGAGGAGTCTCGAAATGGTCGAGACGTAAACATCGATATATTGGAAGGCTATGTTCGGACATCAGAAAGGTTCTGAGTGGTTCGGATATTTTCGGAGTACCGAAGAGTTACGGGAATTCGCCGGGGGAAGTATTGGGCCTTCATGGGCCTTAGTGGAAAGGAGAGAAAGGCCACAAGGGGAGGCCGCGCACCCCCCCCCCCCATGGGCTGGTCCGAATTGGACTAGGGAGGGGGCGGCGACCCCTCTTTCCTTCTCCCTCTCCTCTCCTTCCTTCTTCTCCTACTTGGACTAGGAAAGGGGGAAACCTACTCCAACTAGGAGTAGGAATCCCCCCTTTGGGCGCGCCCCTTGTGGCCGGCCCTCCTCCTCCTCCCCTCCTTTGTATACAGGGGAGGGGGGCACCCCGTAGACAGACAAGTTGATTGTTTAGCCGTGTGCGGTGCCCCCCTCCACATATTTCCACCTCGGTCATATCATTCTAGAGCTTAGGCGAAGCCCTACGTCGGTAACTTCATCATCACCGTCATCACGCCGTCATGCTGACGAAACTCTCCCTCGACCTCAGCTGGATCTAGAGTTCATGGGATGTCACCGAGCTGAACGTGTGCAGATCGTTGAGGTGCCGTACCTTCGGTGCTAGGATCGGTCGGATCGTGAAGACGTACGACTACATCAACCACGCTTTCATAACGCTTCCGCTTACGGTCTACGAGGGTACGCGGACAAAACTCTCCCCTCTCGCTGCTATGCATCACCTAGATGGATCTTGCGTGTGTGTAGGAACTTTTTTGAAATTACTGTGTTCCCCAACAGTGGCATCCGAGCCAGGTCTATGCGTAGATGTTATATGCACAAGTAGAACACAAAGGAGTTGTGGGCGTGGGTATATACATATTGCTTGCCGTCACTAGTTGTTTCTTGATTCGGCGGTATTGTTCGATGAAGTGGCCCGGACCGACATTATATGACCGCGTTCATGAGACTGGTTCTACCGACGTGCTTTGCACACAGGTGCCTGGCGGGTGTCAATTTCTCCAACTTTAGTTCAATAGGATTCGATGAATAGGGTTCTTTCTGAAGATCAAAAAGCAACCACTATACCACGCTGTGGTTTTTATGCCGTAGGTAAGAACGGTTCTTGCTAAGCCCGTAGCAGCCACATAAAACTTGCAACAACAAAGTAGAGGACATATAACTTGTTTTTGCAGGGCATGTTGTTATGTGATATGGTCAAGATGTGATGATATATAATTTGTTGTATGAGATGATCATGTTTTGTAATAGTTATCAGCAACTAGCAGGAGCCATATGGTTGTCGCTTTATTGTATGAAATGCAATCACCATGTAATTGCTTTACTTTATCACTAAGCGGTAGCGATATTCGTAGAAGCAATAGTTGGCGAGACAACAACGATGCTTCGATGGAGATCAAGGTGTCAAGCCGGTGACGATGGTGATCATGACGGTGCTTTGGAGATGGAGATCAAAGGCACAAGATGATGATGGCCATATCATATCACTTATTTGATTGCATGTGATGTTTATCCTTTATGCATCTTATTTTGCTTAGTACGGCGGTAGCATTATAAGATGATCTCTCACTAAATTTCAAGGTATAAGTGTTCTCCTGAGTATGCACCGTTGCTACAGTTCGTCGTGCCGAGACACCACATGATGATCGGGTGTGATAAGCTCAACGTTCACATACAACGGGTGCAAGCCAGTTTTGCACACGCAGAATATTCGGGTTAAACTTGACGAGCCTAGCAACATAGTGATGTTCACCATTGAAAACTACTCCATCTCACGTGATGATCGGACATGGTTTAGTTGATATGGATCACGTGATCACTTAGATGATTAGAGGGATGTCTATCTAAGTGAGAGTTCTTAAGTAATATGATTAATTGAATTTAAATTTATCATGAACTTAGTCCTGATAGTATTTGTATATCTATGTTGTAGATCAATTACTCGCGTATAGCTTCCCCGTTTTATTTATGATACGTTCCTAGAGAAAACTATGTTGAAAGATGTAAGTAGCAATGATGTGGACTAGCTCCATGATCTGAGGATTATCCTCATTGCTGCATAGAAGAATTATGTCCTTGATGCACCGCTAGGTGACGGATCTATTGCAGGGGCAGATGCAGACATTATGAATGTTTGGCAAAACTCGGTATGATGACTACTTGATAGTTTAGTGTGCCATGCTTTACGGCTTAGGACCGGGACTTCAAAAACGTTTTGAATGCCACAGAGCATATAAGATGTTCCAAGAGCTGAAATTGGTATTTCAGACTCATGCCTGAGTCGAGAGGTATGAGACCTCAGACAAGTACTTTGCCTACAAGATGGAGGAGAATAGCTCAACCAGTGAGCATGTGCTCAGAATGTCTGAGTACTACAATCTCTTGAATCAAGTGGGAGTTAATCTTCCAGATAAGATAATGATTGACAGAGTTCTCTAGTCACTATCGCCAAGTTACTGGAACTTTGTGATGAACTATAATATGCAAGGGATGCTGAAATTGACGAAGGTAGAAATCAAATGTTGATGGTTGATAAGACCACTAGTTTCAAGTAAAAGGGCAAGGGAAAGAAAGGGAACTTCAAGAAGAATGGCAAGCAAGTTGTCACTCCCATGAAGAAGCCCAAAGCTAGATCCAAGCCTGAAACTGAGTGCTTCTACTGCAAAGGAAATGGTTACTAGAAGCGGAACTGCCCCAAATACTTGGTGTATAAGAAGGATGGCAAAGTGAATAAAAGTATATATGATATACATGTTATTGATGTGTACTTTACTAGTATTCATAGTAGCCCCTGGGTATTTGATACTGGTCTAGTTGCTATGATTAGTAACTAGAAACAGGAGTTACAAAATGAACAAAGACTAGTTGAGGGAGAAAGTGATTCCAAGGTTGATAAGACCAGCATCCCAAACTCCCTTTACCTTCAGGATTAGTGTTGAACCTAAAATAAATGTTATTTGGTGTTTGCGTTGAGCATAATATGACTGGATCATGTTTATTGCAATACGGTTATTCATTTAAGTCAAAGAATAATTGTTATTCTGTTTACATGAATAGAACCTTCTGTGGTCATACACCCAAGGTGAATGGTTTATTGAATCTCGATTGTAGTGATACACATATTCATAATATTGAAGCCAAAAGATGCAAGGTTAATAATGATAGTGAAACTTATTTGTGGCACTGCTGTTTAGGTCATATAAGTGTAAAAGTGCATGAAGAAACTCCGTGCTGGTGGGCTTTTGGAATCACTTGATGCTTGTGAACCATGCCACATGGGCAAGATGACTAAGACTCCGTTCCTCGGAACAATGGAGCGAGCAACAGACTTATTGGAAATAATACATACTGATGTATGCGATCCAATGAGTGTTGAGGCTCGCGGCGGGTATCGTTATTTTCTAACCTTCACAGATGATTTGAGAAGATATGAGTATATCTACTTAATGAAACACAAGTCTGAAACGTTTGAAAAGTTCAAAGAATTTCAGAGTGAAGTGGAGAATCATCATAACAAGAGAATAAAGTTTCTACGATCTGATGGCAGAGACGAAATATTTGAGTTACGAGTTTGGTCTTCAGTTGAAACAATGTCGAATAGTTTCGCAACTCACGCCACCTGGAACACCACGGCGTAATGGTGTGTCCAAACATCGTAACCGTACTTTATTATATATGGTGTGATCTATGATGTCTCTTACCGATTTACCATTATCATTTTGGGGCTATGATTAGAGACAACTGCATTCACGTTAAATAGGACACCATCTAAATCGGCTGAGAAGACACCGTATGAACGGTGGTTTAGCAAGAAACCTAAGCTGTCGTTTCTTAAAGTTTGGGGTTGCGATGCTTATGTGAAAAAGTTTCATCCTGATAAGCTCAAACCCAAATCGGAGAAGTGCGTCTTCATAGGATACCCAAAAGAAACTGTTGGGTACACCTTCTATCACAAATCCGAAGGCAAGATCTTTCTTGCTAAGAGTGGATCCTTTCTAGAGAAGGAGTTTCTCTCGAAAGAAGTGAGTAGGAGGAAAGTAGAACTTGATGAGCTAGTTGTACCTTCTCCCGAATTGGAAAGTAGTTCATCACAGAAATCAGTTCCAGTGATTCCTACACCAATTAGTGAGGAAGTTAATGATAATGATCATGAAACTTTAGATCAAGTTACTACCAAACCTCGTAGGTCAATCAGAGTATGGTCCACACCAGAGTGGTACCGTAATCGTTTCTGGAAGTCATGTTACTAGACCATGATGAACCTACGAACTATGATGAAGCGATGATGAGCCCTGATTCCGCGAAATGGCTTGAAGCCATGAAATCTAAGATGGGATCCATGTATGAGAACAAAGTATGGAATTTGATTGACTTGCCCGATGATCGGCGAGCCATTGAGATTAAATGGATCTTCAAGAGGAACACGGACGCTGACAGTAGTGTTACTATCTACAAAGCTCGAATTGTCGCAAAAGGTTTTCGACGAGTTCAAGGTGTTGACTAGGATGAGAGTTTCTCACTCGTATCGATGCTTAAAAGTCTGACCGAATCATGTTAGGAGTTGCCACATTTTATGAAATCTGGCAAATGGATATCAAAACTACATTCCTTAATGGATTTATTAAAGAAGAGTTGTATATGATGCAACCAGAAGGTTTTGTCAATCCTGAAGATGCTAACAAAGTGTGCAAGCTCCAACGATCCATTTAAGGACTGGTGCAAGCATCTCGGAGTTGGAATATACGCTTTGATGAGTTGATCAAAGCATATAGTTTTGTACAGACTTATGGTGAAGCCAATATTTACAAGAAAGTGAGATGGAACACTACAGCCTTTCTGATTAGTATATGTGAAGGACATATTGTTGATCGGAAATGATGTAGACTTTTCTGGATAGCATAAAAGAGTGTTTGAAAGGAGTTTTTTGAAAGAAAGACCTTGGTAAAGCTGCTTACATATTGAGAATTAAGATCTATAGATATAGATCAAGACGCTTGATAAGTTTTTCAATGAGTACATACCTTGACAAGATTTCAAAGGAGTTCAAGATGGATCAGTCAAATAAGGGGTTCTTGCCTGTATTGCAAGGTGTAAAGTTGAGTAAGACTCAAAACACAAACACGGCAGAAAATATAAAGAGAATGAAAGTCATTCCCTATGCCTCAGCCATAGGTTCTATAAAGTATGCTATGTTGTGTACCAAACCTATTGTGTACCTTGCCATGAGTTTGGCAAGGTTGTACGATATTGATCCAGGAGTAGATCACTTGACAGCTATCAAAATTATGCTTAGAAGACTAAGGAGATATTTCTCAGTTATGGAGGTGATAAAGAGTTCATCGTAAAGAGTTACGCCGATGCAAGCATTTACACCGATCTAGATGACTCTAAGTCTCGATCTAGACACATATTGAAAGTGGGAGTGATTAGCTAGAGTAGCTCCGTGCAGAGCATTGTAGACATAGAAAATTTGCAAAATACATACAGCTCTGAATGTGGCAGACCCGTTGACTAAACTTCTCTCACAAGCAAAACATGATCACTCTTTGGGTGTTAATCACATAGCGATGTGAACAAGATTATTGACTCTAGTAAACCCTTTGGGTATTAGTCACGTGGAGATGTGAACTAATCACGTAAATATGCGAACTATTGGTGTGAAATCACATGATGATGTGAACTAGATTATTGACTCTAGTGCAAGTGGGAGACTGAAGGAAATATGGCCTAGAGGCAATAATAAAGTTGTTATTTATATTTCCTTATATCATGATAAATGTTTATTATTCATGCTAGAATTGTATTAACCGAAAACTTAGTACATGTGTGAATACATAGACAAACAGAGTGTCCCTAGTGTGCCTCTACTTGACTAGGTCGTTAATCAAAGATGGTTAAGTTTCCTAGCCATAGACATGTGTTGTCATTTGATGAACAGGATCACACCATTAGAGAATGATGTGATGGACAAGACCCATCCGTTAGCTTAGCACTATGATCGTTTAGTTTATTGATATTGCTTTCTTCATGACTTATACATGTTCCTATGACTATGAGATCATGCAACTCCCGAATACTGGAGGAACACTTAGTGTGCTATCAAATGGCACAATGTAACTAGGTGATTATAAAGATGCTCTACAGGTGTCTCCGATGGTGTTTGTTGAGTTGGCATAGATCAAGATTAGGATTTGTCACTCCGATTGTCGGAGAGGTATTTTTGGGCCCGCTTGGTAATGCACATCACTATAAGCCTTGCAAGAAATGTGACTAATGAGTTAGTTGCGGGATGATTCATTACGGAATGAGTAAAGAGACTTGAAGATAATGAGATTGAACTAGGTATGATGATACCGACGATCGAATCTCGGGCAAGTAACATACTGATGACAAAGGGAACAACGTATATTGTTGTGCGGTTTGACCAATAAAGATCTTCGTAGAATATGTAGGAGCCAATATGAACATCCAGGTTCCACTATTGGTTATTGACCGGAGATGTGTCTCGGTCATGTCTACATAGTTCTCAAACCCGTAGGGCCCGCATGCTTAACATTCGATGACGATTTGTATTATGAGTTATGTGATTTGATGACCGAAGTTTGTTCGGAGTTCCGGATGAGATCACGGATATGAGGAGGAGTCTCGAAATGGTCGAGATGTAAACATCGATATATTGGAAGGCTATGTTCGGACATCAGAAAGGTTTATGCGCTATTCCGTAAGGGACCGATTGGATCCAAAAGTTTAATGCTATGGTTAGAATTTATTCTTAATACTTTTCTCGTAGTTGCGGATGCTTGCAGGAGGGGTAATTATAAGTAGGAGGTTTGTTCAAGTAAGAACAACACCTAAGCACCGGTCCACCCACATATCAAATTATCAAAGTACCGAACACGAATTAAACCAACATGATGAAAGTGACTAGATGAAATTCCCGTGTACCTTCAAGAACGCTTTGCTTATCATAAGGGATCGTTTTGGCCTGTCCTTTGCCTCAAAAGGATTAGGCTACCTTGCTGCACTTTTGTTACTACTATCGTTACTTGCTCGTTACAAATTATCTTGCTATCAAACTACTCTGCTACTTACAATTTCAGCACTTGCAGATATTACCTTACTGAAAACCACTTGTCATTTCCTTCTGGTCCTAGTTGGGTTTCACACTCTTACTTATCGAAAAGAGCTACAATTGATCCCCTATACTTGTGGGTCATCACCCCCCAACACCGTATGGCCCAAAGGAGCATTTGTAGAGACATTCAAGGTGTGGCAGCAGGAGTGGTTCTACATCAACGAACCCCGCGACACCAACTGGGCAACCACGTCTGATTCCAGATCCAGACCCCCCACGAGACTCACCTCATGGACCGTCAAGGGCCTTAACTGGGGGTCCCAACCGGAGGTGTACATGCTGCACAAACGCATCTCCAACGTGTTGGGTGCGAACACCGGTCTCACAAACGTAATTCAGGTGATGCTCTTCCACCGCACCCTTCCATGCCAACTCCGGGCCTCCCCTATGTGGGAGTTCAATCCGGAGGAGCCACAGAGCTTGAAGCGCTTCTTCGGCACCACGCGCGAAGATATATGGAAACATCTCTTCAAGGCCCAGAAAAGTTGGTCGATGAAGACCGAAGAGATCGAACTCGACATCGAGAACCCGGCCTCGACGGTAAGCATAATTTTTCCGAAGACCTATTTGGTCAATAATTTAGATATAATATATTGCCTGCCTTCCGTACAGGGCTGGACGACAAAGGTGGAGCAGATCAAGTGTCCGGCATCGCTGGATGAGGACCCAGCCACACCCGAGTTAACGGAGATGCTGGTCTCGGTGCCCTATTAGGCGCCGGAGAAGAAGGCCAAGAAGAAGAAATGCAAGGAGGCCAAGGGTGGCCCCGCCACAAGGGTCCTTCGGACACAGTGTCCGGAGAGTCCGAATCCCTCTCTTCCCATGAGGGAGACGAGGAAGAAGAGGAGGAGGTGGAAAGCGACTCCCGTCGTAAGGGGAGGTAGAAGAAGAGGGCGGCCTCCGAGGACCAGAAGGGGGAGGCACCTAAGAGAGGGAAGGTGATCCTCTCGGACAGTTCGGACTCAGGGTCTGAACTAGTCCCCAAGAGAGCTCCCAGGGTGAAGCCCCTGGCCGAATCGTAAGTTATTCAGAAACCTACTATTTATCTTTGGTCTCCCTGCTTCAATCAGATAAGTTATTTTGTTATTTGCTTTTCAGTCCTCCCCGTGAGCTCCCACAAACTCCATTATCAGAGAGGGGGACTCTCTACCGCCTGACATGGCAGAGAGTGAAATGCCGCCGTGAGCCCCCTCGCCTATCGCCCTAGACGACACCGAAGTGTCGTCCCAAAGGACCTCTCCTGGCCAAGGGGGAGGGCGAACGAGGCCGTGGAGAAAGCGCCCGAGGTTAATACCTCGGTCGCCAAAGACCTGGGGGAGGCGACCCCCATAACAACCGACGGTGGGGACCCCCAATAATCCGGGCCCCAGCCGAACACCATTCCAAAGACCAACATGGCTCCGGGATCGGATCAACAGCCCCCTTTGAAAGAGGGGGGAACATAAGTTCCATCGGCGGCCTCCACTAATCCGGAGGCGCCCAATGCTCTCGAGGAAGCACTACATCATGCTTCCATCGTGGCGGAGTACGGCACCCTAATGGGTGCGGTGGTGAAGAAGGTTCAGTCTGCTAAGAGCGGACTGAACGAAGCTTTCACTAGCCTACTAATAGGCTTTGAGGTATGCGACGTAATGTTCTAAATTTTTTTGATATAGAGGAATATACCTGTGTACAGACAGTAGCCCCTGAGGCTCTGACCGGTTTAAAAGAAACTGGTCAGAGGATCCACATAGTATTCGGCAGAGTAACATGTTGTGATGTCTATTGTAACAAGCTTCCGTGTTGGCGGCAAACCGCCCAGGCCGCAGAGGTTTCTGAACTCAATCGAAAGCTTCAGGTGGCAGATGAGGAAATCGACCGCATTAATAAGCGGTTTGACAAGACGCAAGGTATGCGTACTATGTGTATAACTTAGTTGTATATCAGAAGTGATTAAGTATATGAAGAGGTTAACTCATGTAATGCTTTGATTATGAGCATAGTTGGCGCAGCCGATGTGAGACCCTCAAAGGCGCCCTCGCCCAGGACAGAAAAGAGGCGGAGGTGAATAAGGCAGCCGCTGACAAAGCGGCTGCAGAACTGAAGACCGAGCAGGCTGCCCGTCGCCAACACGAAGCTCGGGTGGCTGAAGTCGAGCAGGAGCTGAAGTATGCCATCAGCAAATGCAAGACTTTGGAGGAGAAGACTTTGGCCCAATCATCTGAGCTTGTCAAGGCTCTTCAAGATGCCAAATAAGCACGGGTCAAGTCCTGCAGTGCCCGCGAAGAGATCCATCAGGCGAGGCAGATAGCGGCTGGTAAGGCCTTTCTTTTGCAGAGTATCTTTGGAGGTCAGAGGTTTGCTTTGCTCACCCGAGTGTGGAGTTCTCCAGGAGCGTTTGTGGATCTTCCGAAGAGTGCCGCCGAGGCCGCACAATTCTTCCGAGGTCATGAGGGGAACTCGACCGAGAAGCTGTTCTGGTCACAATTTCTGATGCGGGAGCACCCGACGCCTCTAAACGGCCAGCTGAAGCAGCAGACGGAGCTGCATAGGGTGGCAGGCTTGGCCATGAAGGACCTAATAGTCCACCTATGGCCGGCCGAGCCGATTCCTAGCAGCTACTTCGGTTTGGTAAAGCGTCTTGTTGACGCGCGACCTCGGATTGATGTTGTGAAGCGCTTGGCTTGCATAGAGGGTGCCCGGATGGCCTTCGCACACATCAAGACGCAATGGGCAAAGATAAAGGCCTCAGAAGTGGCAACCGCAGGCCCGCCCGAAGGCAAAGATCATCGGAAGTCAGAGAGGTACTTCGATGACGTCCTAGAAGGAGCCCGGATGGTAGAGGGTCAATGTTCTAAGTATGTAATATTCAATTATGTGTGTTCGGGTTTGTACAAACTATGTGATGCACCCTTGCTATTATATATCTATGTGTGCGCCTTTTGTCGGAGTAAATGACCACGGGTAGCCTAGCCGGCTCCCCCTGGCTCTTCAGAAAAATTATAGGCTGTTCAAGCCGTCAAACATCCAAGATGTGGGGCCGCCTTCCCCCGGCTGGCTACTTCTCTGGCCGGCTGCACGAGGCGGCCTGGCCCTGAAATCCTCGAGAAGAAAAGCACGAGATGGCCGGCTCCAAGAAGCCGGCCACAAGAGGGCCGACTCCAAGAAGCCGGCCCCCCAGAAGGCGGCCAAGGTCGTGCCCTCAGAGTCTGCACCCACATAACAGCGATGAGACGGCGCGTGGCTACAGGGAAACCTGCCACCCCCGAATCCCGGGACGCGCATGGCCACAGTGCGTCGTACGGGGCGGCCATCACCCATCCGGCGCGGCACTATTGCCATGTTGACTGAGGGAGTCCTGGATTAGGGGGTGTTCGGATAGCCGAACTATACCTTCCGCCGGACTCCTGGGCTATGAAGATATAAGATTGAAGACTCCGTCCCGCATCCGGAAGGGACTTTCCTTGGCATGGAAGGCAAGCTTGGCGATACGGATGATCAGATCTCCTGCCATTGTAACCCACTCTATGTAACCCTAACCCTCTCCGGTGTCTATATAAACCAGAGGGTTTTAGTCCGTAGGACAACATACACATCAACAATCATACCATAGGCTAGCTTCTAGGGTTTAGCCTCTCTGATCTCGTGGTAGATCAACTCTTGTAATACCCATACCATCAATATTAATCAAGCAGGACGTAGGGTTTTACCTCCATCGAGAGGGCCCGAACCTGGGTAAAACTTCGTGTCCCCTGCCTCCTGTTACCATCCGGCCTAGACGCATAGTTCGGGACCCCCTACCCGAGATCCGCCGGTTTTGACACCTACATTGGTGCTTTCATTGAGAGTTCCTCTATGCCATCGCCGTCAGGCTCGATGGCTCCTACGATAATCAATGGCGATGTAGTCCAGGGTGAGACCTTCCTCCCCGGACAGATCTTTGTCTTTCGCGGTTTCGCACTGCGGGCCAATTCACTTGGCCATCTAGAGTAGATCGAAAGCGACGCCCCTGGCCGTTAGGTCAGATTCGGAAGTTTAAACTACACCAGCCGACATCCGCGGGGACTTGATCTTCGACAGATTTGAACGACTACCGAGCGCGCCGCACTGTCACGACAAGCATGATCTAGCTCTGCCGCCGAAAAGTGCCCTGGAGGCCGCTCCCACATCGGCTCCGACCCCTAGTTAGGAGCCGGCCGCGCTGATTGAGGACGGGCGGTTGGACGCCGCCTCGGGGGCTGCGATCCCAATGGCGGTTGAGCCGAACACCGGCCCCGTACTCTGCAAGACTCGTGACTCCATGGAGCCGGATTCTTCTCCGGACTCTGAACCCTCCGCGCCCCTGCCGAGCGAATCCCATTGGGCGCCGATCATGGAGTTCACGGCCGCGGACGTCTTTCAGCACTCGCCTTTCGGCAATATCCTGAAATCACTGAAGTCTCTCTCTTTGTCAGGAGAGCCCTGGCCGGAGTACGGTCAGCAAGGTTGGGGTATGGACGATGAAGAAATTCAAAACCCACCCACCACCCACTTTGTAGCCACTGTCGACAGCTTAACCGACATGCTCGACTTTGACTCCGAAGACATCGACGGTATGGACGCCGATGAAGGAGATGATGAAGAACCAGCGCCTACTAGGCCCTGGAAAGCCACCTCGTCATATGACATATACATGGTGGACACCCCAAAAGAGGGAGAGGGCGATGGAATAGCGGAGGATGGCCCCTCCAAGAAACAGCAAAAGCGCCGGCGTCAGCGGCGCCGCTCAAAATCCCGCCAACACAAAAATGGCGATTCCAGCACGGGAGATAATAATACCATGGAAAGCGCCGAAGAACATCCCCCCGAGCAAGATTTAGCACAGGAGGATGGAGAAACCAGCCCCCATGGGAGAGCGGCTGACAGAGAGGTCGAGGATGATAATCATATGCCTCCCTCCGAAGATGAGGCAAGCCTTGACGACGATGAATTCGCCATGCCAGAGGATCCCGTCGAACAAGAGCGTTTTCAACGCAGGCTTATGGCCACGGCAAGAAGCGTCAAGAAAAAACAGCAACAGCTTAAAGCTGATCAAGATCGGCTAGTCGATAGATGGACTGAAGTCCTTGCGGCCGAAGAGCATAAACCCGAACGTCCCTCCAAGTGCTACCCAAAGCGCAGGTTGCTACCCCGATTAGAGGAGGAAACACTCGACGCGGCCGACAGGCCACCTCGTGGCCGCGACAGAGAGGCCTCATGGCCCTCCACCCAAGCCGCACCCCGTACCAAGGCACGGGAATACGCGCCGGACTTACGCGACATGTTGGAGGACAAGGTAAGGCAAACAAGATCGATCTACGGATCGCGTAGGCGTCCCATGGCTCGAGACGATAACCGTCACGCCAGCCAAAAATTCGGCAGGGCCGAACACAGTAGACAAAGCTCATTGGAGCTACGTCATGATATCGTCCAGTACAGAGGCGCCGCACACCCGCTGTGCTTCACAGACGAAATAATGGATCATCAAATCCCCGAGGGTTTCAAACCCGTAAACAACGAATCATATGATGGCTCAACAGATCCCGCGGTATGGATCGAGGATTATCTCCTTCATATCCACATGGCCTGCGGCGATGATTTCCACGCCATCAAATACCTCCCACTCAAGCTTAAAGGACCAGCCCGGCAGTGTCTTAACAGCCTGCCAACATGGTCAATTAGCTGTTGGGAGGACCTGGAAGCCGCATTCCTCGACAATTTCTAGGGCACCTATGTGTGACCCCCAGACGCTGACGACCTAAGCCACGTAATTCAGCAGCCAGACGAATCGGCCAGGCAATTCTGGACAAGGTTCCTAACAAAGAAAAATCTAATACTCGACTGTCCGGACGTAGAGGCCTTAGCAGCCTTCAAGCATAATATCCGTGATGAGTGGCTTGCCCGGCACCTAGGACAGGAGAAGCCGAAATCTATGGCAGCACTCACGTCACTCATGACCCGCTTTTGCACGGGAGAAGATAGCTGGCTTGCTCGTAGCAACAATATGACCAAGAACCCTGATCGTTCGGACACCAGGGACATTAGTGGCAGGTCGCGTCGCAACCAGTAGAAGCGCCGCATCAATGGCGACAATGCTAAGGATACGGCAGTTAATGCTGGATTTAGAGGCTCTAAATCTGGTCAGCAGAAAAAGTCATTCAAAAGGAATCCTAGGGGCCCGTCCAGCTTGGACCGAATACTCGACCTCTTGTGCCAAATACATGGCACCCCCGAAAAGCCGGCCAATCACACCAACAGGGACTGTTGGGTGTTCAAGCAGGCAGGCAGATTAAGCACCGACGATGAAGACAAGGGGTTGCATAGCGATGACGACGAGGAGCCCCGGCTGCCGAACAACAATGGACAGAAGGGTTTTCCCCCACAAGTGCGGACGGTGAACATGATATACGCCACCCACGTCCCCAAAAGGGAGCGGAAGCGCGCGTTAAGGGACGTATACGCGGTAGAGCCAGCCGCCCCAAAGTTCAACCCATGGTCCTCCTGCCCGATCACCTTTGATCGAAGAGACCATCCCACTAGCATCCGTCATGGCGGATTCGCCGCATTAGTTCTCGAACCAATTATTGACGGATTTCATCTCACTAGAGTCCTTATGGACGGTGGGAGTAGCCTGAACCTGCTTTACCAGGATACATTGCGGAAAATGGGCATAGATCCCTCGAGGATTAAGCCCACCAAAACGACCTTTAAAGGCGTAATACCAGGTGTAGAGGCCAGCTGCACAGGCTCAGTCACACTTGAAGTGGTCTTTGGATCTCCAGATAATTTCCGAAGCGAGGAGTTAATCTTCGACATAGTCCCGTTCCGCAGTGGTTATCATGCATTGCTCGGGCGAACCGCATTTGCCAAGTTCAATGCGGTCCCGCACTACGCATACCTTAAGCTCAAGATGCCAGGCCCTCGAGGAGTAATTACGGTCAATGGAAACACCGAATGCTCCCTCCGAACGGAGGAGCACACGGCGGCCCTCGCAGCGGAAGTACAAAGCAGCCTCTCCAGGAAGTTCTCCAGTCCGGCCATTAAAGGACCGGACACCGTCAAGCGCGCCCGGAGTAACCTACAACAAGACCGCCTGGCACGTTCTGAGCAGGCGTAGCAATGCGGCCCCAACCCCAACCCTCGCAAAAAGGCGATGCCAGTACTTCGCGTCCATAACTACGCTTTGGAAATACCATGGGCATAGGGGGAGGGGCACCATCACGGCACGGCCAAAACACGGCTTAAACCGCACCAGGGGCTGCCGATTTTTTACTTTTCTCTTACTTTCAGGACTCTACTCTTCAGAAGGCCTGTTCGGCAGTTCAACTGCCGCACAAACGATGCAAGAACCAGAGAAGCAGACAAGCCATGCCGCATTACGGAAATCCCAGGTGGTCTCTATCACGAGCAGTATACCTGTTTCGCATACTATTCCCCAGCTTGCCCCTGGAGCAGACATGTTAAATAGTCCAACTTTTCGTTTACCGCATCACTTGTATCGTTCTGCTTTGATCGCAGTTATTTCAATGAACAATGCATAGCTTTTGTCTATTTTTTGCATTACCCTTTTTTTATATATATGTTCCTTAATGACATGTTGCACCCGTTCACTTTCATACGGCCAAAATACGCCAGGGGCTTCAGTACCCCTCAACATGGTGTAAGAAGTCCGAACACTTTCACAAGTGCGGCACCCCGAACTTATAGCATTATATGCATTGGCTCCGAATCATGTCTTGGGTCAATAGTTGGGTTTGCCCGGCTCCTATGTTTTGGTGCCTTACGTTCCGCTATATCGGCTAAGGTAGCACTAGGAGAACCACTGCGATTGTGCCCCAGTTAAGCTGGGCCGAGCACCTCAGTGGAGAAAGCTAAAACTGACCGTCATGATGAGGTGGGAGCTGGTCGCTGTTCAAGAGGTCTTTTCGAGTCCTTAAAGACTTATGCTGCTAAGGGAGAGGAGTCGGCTCTGTCCGGCCAAGGCGTGGATAGCGCCCCGAACTCGGTCTTCCGAATACTAGGGGCTTCGCCGAAATTTAAAATTATAGAATTCTATGGCTAAGTGAGAGTGTTCACGCATTATAGTCCGATTGCCTCGTTCGTTGGGCTGAGCGCCTCCCTCGAAGGACCCAAATATGGGAAAAAGAGCGCCCAGGTTTATCCCCGAACACCCCAGCACTAGCGGCAAGGGGGCAGAAGCCGACGACTCGCCATCTCTCAGTATTGATAAACAGCCGCACAGAAGGTAATATTTTAAATTCAAGCAGCATTGCTCAGCGCATATGAACAAGTTTTCAGCGCACAGGATAAGACGAGTGGGTTTTACTCAAAAAATACATCCTTGGTACATTCATCCGCAACAAGGCGGGCACCCTTCAGAACATCCTTATAATAATTCTCGGGCTTACGATGCTCTTTCCCCGGCGGTGGCCCGTCCTTCACAAGCTTCTCCGCATCCAGCTTGCCCCAGTGCACCTTAGCACGGGCAAGGGCCCTACGGGCACCTTCAATGCAGACGGAGCACTTGATGTCTTCAAGCCTTGGACATGCCTCCACCAGCCGCCGCACCAGCCCGAAATAGCTCCCAGGCAGGGCCTCTCCAGGCCACAGCCGAACTAGGAGGCCCTTCATGGCCTGTTCGGCCACCTTGTGGAGCTCGACCAGTTGCTTCAGCTGGTCGCTCAGGGGCACGGGGTGTCCGGCCTCAGCGTACAGAGACCAGAACACCTTCTCCGTCGAGCTGCCCTCCTCGGCTCGATAGAATGCAGCGGCATCAGATACACTCCGAGGAAGATCTGCAAATGCCCCTGGAGAGCTCCGGATTCGGGTAAGTATCAAGTAACTCACGTTTATATGTTTACTTTGCATAAAAATGCCTTACCCACCGCTATCTTCTTCACCTCATCCAACTCCTGGAGGGTCTTCTAGGACTCGGTCTTGGCAGACTTGGCATTTTCTATAGCTGCCGCGAGCTCTTGCCGCACCTTGCCAACCTCAGCCTCATACCTCTCCCGCTCGGTGCACTCCGCGGCCGCACTCTTCTCAGCCTCAAGCAGCGCTTGCTTAAGGGTCACCACCTCGGACGTGGCCCCTACAATAGCCATGTCAATCCTATCATTTTTGCAATTGCGCCTTTTTTATATACATATTCAAACAGGGTACTTCTTACCTTCCTTCTCCTCGAGCTGCTTCTTGGCACTCCCGAGCTCTTGCTCGGACTTTTCGAGGCTCTGCTTCAGCACGTCCACTTCCGCAGTCAGTGCGGCAGATGCTAGCAGAGAAGCCTGCATACGCATATTGACTCCTTTTGTTAGACTCCTGCGAATTCTTTGATCCTCTATTCGGCTTTTCTTCCCGAACGCCCAACAGAGCATCAGGGCCTACTGTCTATGTGGTAACATTATTTAAACATTCTTTACTTACCTCAAAGCCTGTTAAAAGGCTAGTGCAAGCTTCAGTCAGTCCGCTCTTGGCGGACTGAACCTTCTGGATCACCGCACTCATAATAGTGCGGTGCCCCTCGTCGATGGAGGCACCTTGGAGCGCCTCAACATATTGTCCGGTGCCTTCGGTTGGACGGAGGTCACCGGCACGGTAGGCTTGCTCCTCTTGGAAGGAGGTCGCCCACCGGACTCTTGAACCTTCAAAGATTCCGGAGCTGTGTCCGACCTTAAGCCGGACTTGGAGCCCTGGGGGGTTTCTTCCCCTTTACTCCTGGAGTCCGAGAGGTCGCCTTGCGGCGCCTCCAGGACCACCTCCTCCCTGCTTGGAACCTGTTGGGACAACACTTCGGTGTCGCCCGTAGGGCGGGGGGAGGAAGCCGTCGGAAGCGAGTTCACCTCCGACGAGTCCAGTTGAGCCACTCGACGACGCGTCGAGCTGGTCTTTGGGTGGGCTGCATAAACACATTCGACATAAGGGAAAGCTGTGCAATAAAAAAATACTATGAGTCACTCCGGTATCCGGATACTTATGATTTCGCCAAGGGCTTGGCCCTGGGCTGCCACTCCTCTTCGTCGTCATCGACGTCGGTGGAGCAGTACGGAGGAAGGGTTTTCCCCTTCTTGGACCCTCCGGCCTCCTCAGAGAGGGCGGCCTTCCTTTTCTTCTCTCCTCCCGCGGGGGGGGGGGGGGGGGGGGGGGGGGGGGAGGTCTCTTCTTCTTCCTCCTCGTCTTCACGAGAGGAAGGCGCTTCGGGACCATCAGATGACGAATCCGACACCTCCTGGCGTCGGGTACTCTTTCGAGTCCCCGTGGCCCTTTCCATGGCCTTCTTCTTCGGCACCACATAGGGCGCCGGAACCAGCAGCTTCAGCAAGCGAGCGTCCGCTGGGCCTTCGGGCAGAGGAGCCGGACAGTTGATCTGTCCGGACGTCACCACCCAATCCTATCCAAGATAAGGGAACTCAGATCCTGCATAGAGTCAAATTATGAAAAACTGATACCTTGTAAAAGGACAAAAACAGCTTACCGCATGAGCGTGATGCTGAGTACTGAATCCGCAATCCTCGTCAGCGGATGCGGGAGCCTCGGCACCCTTGAAAAGCATCCTCCAGGCATCTTCGTACGTCATGTTGAAGATCCTGTTAAGAGTTTGATGCTGCGTCTGGTCGAATTCCCAAAGGTTGAAGGCCCGTCGTTGACACGGGAGGATCATGCAGACGAGCATAACCTGGACTACGTTGACAAGCTTGAGCTTCTTGTCCACCAGGGTTTGGATGCATGTTTGGAGTCCGGTTGGCTCTCCTTTTTTTACCCCAAGACAGGCCTGTCTCCTTCCGAGGGGGGGGGGGGGGGGGGGGGGGGGGCCGGATCGGAACTCAGGGGGTGCGACCCATTCGGCGTCGCGCGGCTCGGTGATGTAAGACCACCCTGATTGCCACCCCTTCAGGGTCTCCACAAAGGAGCCCTCGAGCCACAGGACGTTGGCCATCTTGCCAACCATGGCGCCGCCGCACACCGCCTGGCTGCCGCGCACCACCTTTGGCTTGACGTTGAAGGTCTTTAGCCATAAGCCAGAATGGGGGCGGATGCGGAGGAAAGCCTCGCACACGACGATAAACGCCGAGATGTTGAGGACGAAGTTCGGGTCCAGATCGTGGAAATCCAGGCCGTAGTAGAACATGAGCCCCCGGACAAATGGATGCAGAGGGAAGCCCAGTCCGCGGAGGAAATGGGGGAGAAATACCACCCTCTCATGGGGCCTAGGAGTGGGGATGAGCTGCCCCTTTTCGGGGAGCCGGTGCGCGATGTCGCTGGCCAGATATCCGGCCTTCCTCAGCATTTTGATGTGTCCCTCCGTGATGGAGGAGACCATCCACTTGCCTCTTGCTCTGGACATGACTGGAGAGGGTCGAGTTGGTAGTGCGGACTTGGGCGCTGGAGCTCGAGTACGCAAGAATGGATAGGCAGAGGAGGAAGAAGGCGTGGGTGAAAATGTGGATCCTTATCCCCTTATATGGGTAAACGCGGTTATGTGTCCCCAGCAGCCTGGTAAAACTTGCTTATCTCCAAGCGCCGTAATCAGAGGCGCGGTTGGGTTACCCACGCCCGTATTGATGAGAATCCCGAAATGAGGGGACACGATCTCTGCTTCGACAAGACGTGCCAAGGAAACCGCCTCGCGCAACGCGCTGAGGTGGGATAATTAAACGACTCGGATAAAGGCTTGGCCGTGGCGTGTCACACCATGGAATACGTCAGCAGATTAGATTTGTGTTTATATTATTATTCTCTCTATGGCAGTACGTGGAAACTTATTTTGCAGAGTCGGACACTATCTTTGTGTTCAAAATCTTCTATGAAGTACTTGGAGGAGGAACCCGCCGTGCAATGCCGAAGACAATTTGCGCGCCGGACCCGTCGTCATTGAAGCCTGGTTCAGGGGCTACTGAGGGAGTCCTGGATTAGGGGGTGTTCCGATAGCTGAACTATACCTTCCGCCGGACTCCTGGGCTATGAAGATACAAGATTGAAGACTCCGTCCCGCATCCGGAAGGGACTTTCCTTGGCGTGGAAGGCAAGCTTGGCGATACGGATGATCAGATCTCCTACCATTGTAACCGACTCTATGTAACCCTAACCCTCTCCAGTGTCTATATAAACCGGAGGGTTTTAGTCCGTAGGACAACATACACATCAACAATCATACCATAGGCTAGCTTCTAGGGTTTAGCCTCTCTGATCTCGTGGTAGATCAACTCTTGTAATACCCATACCATCAATATTAATCAAGCAGGATGTAGGGTTTTACCTCCATCGAGAGGGCCCGAACCTGGGTAAAACTTCGTGTCCCCTGCCTCCTGTTACCATCCGGCCTAGACGCACAGTTCGGGACCCCCTACCCGAGATCCGCCGGTTTTGACACCGACATTGACCATGACGTCACCCACGGTGAGCTGTCAGTACGACCCGTGGGTGGCGGGCCCCCTCAGTCAGGGAGATGCCTAAAGGCGGCCAGGCCTCCCCCAGTCAGCCTGGCGTGTGGCCGACTCCCAATAGCCGGCTAGTTCACACCTCGAAGGGGGCACCCCATTAAGGAGATAAGACGATGTAAGGC
Organism: Triticum urartu; assembly: GCF_003073215.2. Taxonomy (NCBI): domain Eukaryota; kingdom Viridiplantae; phylum Streptophyta; class Magnoliopsida; order Poales; family Poaceae; genus Triticum; species Triticum urartu. The sequence goes on along the minus strand of NC_053022.1, from coordinate 401,794,655 downwards.
TACAACAATAAGCCGCCCGGCGGCGGCACTGTAGCCATGCTTACCACGACAAAGCCCTCGTCACCAGAGGCGAGGCAACATTAACCAACCTCCGACAAGACCCCAGAGCTGTGGGACCGGCCTGTCGACCAGAAGGCCGGTAGCCGGCGGGGTCCACCGGTCAGCGGGCCCATCGGTCGGCGGAGAAGCCGGCCAACATAGACACAGACGGCTAGGGCCCGCGCCCAGCCAGATTACCATTGTACCCCTGGGGGTAGGCCTATATAAACCCCCCAGGGCACCCATGCAGGGGGATTCCTTTTCCAGTAGTTTTAGACACCACATCAAGAGGAGAAGCAGGCTAGCCTTGCCCTTCTTCATCCTTTCATCGAACAACTCGAGGAGCCTCTTGTAGCTACTTGTCGATCTAGTGACCATGCGGAGACCCTGCAAAGCAGCAGTAGGGGTGTTATCTCCATGGAGAGCCCCGAAGCTGGGTAAGATCCGCCGGCGTGCATGTCTTCGCCTTATCCCGTTTCCAGGCACCGACGATGTTTTATTGGCTCCCACAATGATAAGCCACCCGTTGGCATATGTCGCACCAACCACCCGACATTTGGCGCCCACCATGGGGCCAGGTGCACCATCGTCCAGAGACCTGTTCTGGACGGGAGCCCTCTTCCTTCCTAGCGAGCGTAGCCAGCTCGGCTCGCCCGATGGCGCTTGCCCCGATGCGCTGCAAGGCATCGCCGACGCCTGCGCGACGAGCTGCCTCGCCGATCTTCTTGGCGAGGCTCGCATCTCCGACGAGCCCGCATCCGACACGGGCACAGGCTGCCCCGAGAGCCACCTCGTCAGCCTTCTCGACAAACTCCACATCTCCGGCGAGCTTGCCGTGGACTTGGAGTCGGTTAGCTCCACCGACCCGATGCTTGTCGACTCTGACACGGCATCGTTTGACGCCTTCCCCTCCAACGTGGTAATCATCAACGACCCTCTTCCTCGAGCCGACAACAGTGGCAGCGCCATCACTGAGGTACTGGTCATCAACCACGGCACTGCCTCTAGCGAAAACGCTCACGGCACCCTGCAGACGGTGCTGCACGACTTGTCCGCCCCCATCCCGGCCAACGCCGATGCCGAGACACTGGAGGCACGCCGCCTCGCCCTCGTTGCGGAGGGCCAGAAGCTAGCTACCATGAGACGCCTCACCGAGGCTCACCAGCGTGAAGTCGACCGCGCCGCCTTCGGCACGCCGCCTCTTGACAGGTCGAGCCGCGCCGACATCATCAAGAAACGCGGTGCGGCTATCACCGACGTGCTGGGAGCAGACCGCCCAGTCTATGCCACGCCACTCGAGAACCTACGCGCCGCCCAGGCGGCCGCAGACGAGCTGCATGGACTGGGGCCCGACGACCTCCCCTACATGACCAGACGCATCCACCAGCTTATCGACGCGGCCACAGAGCGGCATGAAGCTGGTGTCCACGCCGAACGACCTCCCCCGTGCCGAGAGCATGGTGCGACGTCCCGAACGCCGACTGCGGGCAACACCCATGCAAGGAAAGAAAAGGAGCTGACTGCTAGCCGCAGCCGGACTCGAATCTCCATCGAGCGTGACGTAGAAGGCCGCCCTCGAGCTGTGGAGTGGTGAGGCGATCCTCCTCCTCTACCTCGTGGGGAGAGATATCCTACCCCGCCGCCTATCACGCATCTGACTCTCAGCAGCCGACTGGGCCGCCGCGAAGGAGTCGGCGAGAGTGACGCCCGCCACCGGATCGACCGCCTAGCGCGATCCCTGGCTCTGGAAGAAGACGATGATGTCGGCCCGCCTTGCTTCGGCCCTCGCATCCGCCACGAGCCCTTCGCCAATGGGTTCTCGCTCCCAAGAGACACGCCCAAGTACAACGGCTCCGTGAAGCCGGAAGATTGGTTGATCGACTATTCCACTGCAGTTAGCATCGCGAACGGCAACAAGCATGTTGCCGTGAAGTATGTACCCCTCATGCTCCAGGGCACGGCGCGCACCTGGCTCAACAGCCTCAAGCCTTACAGCGTCAACAGCTGGCTAGACTTCACAGAAGCCTTCATCCGCAACTTCACCAGCACCTACAAGCGGGCTTCCAAGCCCCGATAGCTCTCCTTGTGTGTACAAGGGCCCAATGAATCAACTCGCGACTACCTCACGCGTTGGGCCGAGCTCCGCAATTCCTGCGAAGGGGTGCACAAGGTTCAAGCTATAGAGTACTTCACCGCCGGGTGCCAAGAAGGCACCCTCCTCAAGCACCGACTCCTCTGCGATGAGCCGACTACCCTCGACGAGCTGCTAGTCATAGCTGATAAATATGCCACGGCCGATTCCTCAATGAAGACCGAGCTCCGAGTAGACGCCTCTGGGAAGGTGCTCCCTTCGAGTCCCAAGACGCCAGCCAGAGACTCTAGCCGATGCTCGTACCACAACGACCACAAGCGCAAGGCTCCCATGCCGCCTCCACCAGTCGGCAGGTGGTCGCAGTCGAAGACGAACAAACCGAAGGGCGGCCCACGCCCAAGAAGCAGAAAGGCAGCAGGCCGGCTTGGCAGCCGGCTTTCTCCTACGAGCAAGCTCTTGATGCCCCCTGCAAGTTCCACAGCAGCGCGAAGCCTTCGAACCACATGACCCGGAAATGCCACTGGCTCATGCAGATCTCCAAGGGCGAGGGGATAGCGCCGCCTCCGCCTGCTGGTCAGCCGCCTCCGGCCCCTCCGCAGCCGGCCGCTCGACCAGCAGTCGGGGCTGATCAAGACGAGTTCCCTGACGAGCATGCTGCCTACGTCATCTTTACAAGCCAACCCGAAGATCGGCGTAGCCGGCACCGACTGCACCAAGAAGTCAACGCAGTCGCCTCCAACAACCCTGAGTTCATGCACTGGTCAGAGAGGCCTACCAGCTGGAGCCGGACAGATCACCCAGAGGGGATGCCGTCTCCCAGCTCTTACACATTGGTTTTGGACGCCACCCTCGCAACAGAAAGGCGAGCTGCCTATTTCTCCCGCGTGCTGATAGATGGCGGGAGCAGCATCAACATACTGTATCATGACACCATGGAGAAGCTGGGCATCAAGACGAAGCAGCTCATGCCTAGTCGGACTGTGTTCCATGGGATCGTACCCGGCCTGTCCAGCTCCCCAATCGGCAAGGTCAGGATAGACGTCCTCTTCAGGGACAAGGATCATTCCGCCGAGAGGCAGTGTGGTTTGAGGTAGTGGATCTGGAGAGCCCTTACCATGTGTTGCTTGGCCGACCTGCTCTGGCCAAATTCATGGCTGTACCCCACTATGCCTACCTCAAGATGAAGATACCAAGTTCCAAGGGCATCATTACAGTAGCCGAAGACTACAAGAAATCCTCCGAGTGTGCGGCAGCTAGTAGCCGGCTAGCCGAGTCCCTTGTGATTGCTGAAGAGAAGAAGATACTGGATCGAGTCGTGGCCATGGCCGGCAAGCAGCCGGCCCTATCCCCAGACCCCAAGGAGTGTGATGCCCAAGGTTCATTCCAGCTGGCCAAAGAAACAAAGAAGGTACCTCTGGACCCGGAGCACCCAGAAAGGTTTTCCACCATCGGGGCAAACCTGGACAGCAAATAGGAAGGTGAGCTCACCGATTTCCTTCGTGAGAATCGAGACATCTTCGCATGGTCCCCCAAGGACATGCCAGGTGTTCTGAAGGAATTCGCCGAGCACAAGCTGCACGTCCGAGAAGGTGCAAAACCAGTCAAACAGCCCCTCCGCCGACTATTGGAAGAAAAGAGAAGGATTGTAGGAGAAGAGATAGCCCGGCTTCTGGCAGCCGGCTTCATTATGGAAGTTTTCTTTCCAAAGTGGCTCGCCAACCCGGTTCTCGTGCTGAAGAAAAATAACAAGTGGCGCATGTGTATAGACTACACCAGCCTCAACAAGGCCTGCCCCAAAGATCCCTTCGCCTTGCCAAGGATTGATCAAGTGATAGACTCCACAGCCGGATGTGAGCTGTTGAGCTTCTTGGATGCTTACTCAGGCTACCACCAGATAAAGTTGGATCCAGCTGACTGCCTGAAGACCGCCTTCATCACACCATTCAGAGCTTTCTGCTACCTGACTATGACATTCGGCTTGAGAAATGCCGGTGCCACTTTTCAGCGTTGCATGCAGAAATGCCTCCTCAAGCAGCTCGACAGAAATGCCCACGTCTATGTGGAAAATATTGTGGTGAAGACGGAGAAGTGCGGCACATTGCTGGAAGACCTCATAGAGACATTCAAAAACCTGCGCCAGTTCCGGATCAAGCTCAACCCCGAGAAATGCGTGTTCGGAGTACCAGCCGGCCAGCTTCTAGGCTTCCTGGTCTCCGAACACGGCATCGAATGCAACCCGATGAAGATCTAGGCCATAGAAAGAATGGAGATTCCCACCAAGCTATGAGACGTCCAGAAGTTCACCGGATGCTTGGCTTCCCTGAACCGCTTCATCAGCCGGCTCGGAGAGAAAGGTCTCCCCCTCTACCGACTCATGAAGAAGTCCACTCACTTCGAGTGGAATGACCAAGCAGACCAAGCTTTCCACGAGCTAAAGAAGATGTTGACCACGCTGCCTGTCTTGGCGGCACCGACTGAGAAAGAGCCCATGCTCCTTTACATTGCCGCCACTAGCCAGGTGGTCAGCACGGTTATCGTGGTCCAACGCCCAGAAGAAGGCCGAGCTCAGCTATTCCAGAGGCCGGTGTATTATTTAAGCGAAGTATTATCCGCCTCGAAGTAGAACTACCCACACTACCAGAAGATGTGCTACGGTGTGTACTTCGCCGCCAAGAAGCTCAAACCCTACTTTCAAGAGCACCCCATCATGGTCGTATGTACTGCCCCGCTCGCCAAGATCATAGGCAACCGGGATGCATCCGGCCGAGTGGCAAAATGGGCCATTGAGCTAGCTCCCTACACGATCTTCTACCAGCCCCGCACCGCCATTAAGTCCCAAGCACTGGCCGACTTCCTCGTCGATTGGGCCGAAACCCAGTACCTGCCACCGGCCCCCGACTCCACTCATTGGCAGATGCACTTCGACGGGTCCAAGATGCACACCGGCTTGGGAGCCGGCATCGTCATCACCTCTCCCAAGGGCGACAAGCTCAAGTACACATTGCAAATTCATTTTGCCGCCTCCAACAATGTGGCCGAGTACGAGGCGCTCATACACGGACTCCGGCTAGCCAAAGAGCTCAGCATCCGTCGGATTTGGTGGTCTAGCAGTCATCTGGCGACTGGGACGCCAAGGACGCGAACATGGCGAGCTACCATTTCCTCGTTCAGCAAATCAGTGGATATTTTGAAGGATGCGAGTTCCTTCATGTACCATAGGCCGACAATATGCAAGCAGACGCCCTGGCACGAATAAGCTCCACCCAGCAAGCTATACCAGCCGGCAGTTCTCTCCACCGCCTCCTCAAGTCGTCTATAAAGCCGTCTCCAGAATCTGATTCCATCTTCGTGCCGCCTGACCCCGACGTAGTCGGATCTGACTTGGGGATCCAGGCAGGCGTCTCGGGGACTTCGACAGGCGGCTCGGGGACTGCCGTAGCCGCACCCGGCCCGGGAACTTCGGAACTCGGCCCGGGGGCTACTGCAGCCAGCCCGGGGACTGCATCGACACAACAGGCGGTGGCCGACTCCAACTCTTCACCACCCAGCCCACCCGCCATGGTCACAGTAGCAGTTTTGACAGCAGAAAAAGTCACAGCTCCATCATGGGCCTAGCCCATCCTCAACTTCTTATTAAACAGAGAGTTGCCAACCGACGAGATCACGGCAAGACAAGTCCAACGCCGAGCCAGAGCATACACAATAGTAAACCAAGAGCTTGTTAGGCGCAGTGTGAATGGAGTCTTCCAGCGCTGCGTCGAGCCAGAGAAGGGCATAGCAATCCTCAAGGACATCCACCAAGGTGAATGCGGCCACCACGCGGCCTCAAGATCACTCGTTGCCAAAGCTTTCCGCCATGGATTCTTCTAGCCGACTGCTTTGGATGACGCCAAGGAACTAGTCAAACACTGCAAAGGGTGCCACCTTTTCAGTTCCAAGCAACACCTGCCGGCCTCTGCACTCAAAACCATCCCCCTCACCTGGCCTTTTGCCGTCTGGGGGCTGGACATGGTGGGCCCATTCAAGACGGCACGCGGCGGCATGACACATCTGCTCGTTGCTGTGGACAAGCTTACCAAGTGGATTCAAGCAAAGCCGATCAAGAAGCTGAATGGGCCGACTGCCGTGACGTTCATTGCAGATATCACAACCCGGTACGGCATACCGCACAACATCATCACCAACAATGGTACAAATTTTGCAAAGGGAGCACTGGCACGTTTCTGCGCAACACACGGCATCCGGCTGGACCTAGCGTCCGTTGCCCACCCGCAGTCAAACGACCAGGTCGAGCGAGCAAACGGCCTCATCCTCTCCTGCATCAAACCCCGACTGGTCGTGCTACTGGAGCGTTCGTCCGGCCGTTGGCTCCACGGCTGCCGGCCGTCCTCTGGAGTTTGTGCACTACCCCAAACAAGTCAACCGGCTTCACCCCTTTCTTCCTTGTATATGGTGCCGAGGCTATCATCCCAACTGACATCGAGTTCGACTCACCTCGGGTCACCATGTACACGGAGGCGGAGGCCAAGGAAGCACGAGAAGACGGTGTCGATGTGCTGGAAGAAGGCCGGCTGTTAGCCCTCAGCCGGTTCGCCATCTATCAGCAGGGTCAGCGCCGCTACCACAGCCGGAAGGTCAAGCCAAGATCCTTCCAAGAGGTCGATCTTGTGCTTCGACTGATCCAACGAACAGCCGGCCAGCACAAGCTCTCAGCCCCTTGGGAGGGCCCCTTCGTCATCAGCAGAGCTCTAGGCAACGACTCCTACTACCTAATCGACGCGCAGAAGCCGAAGGCACGCAAGAGAGATGATTCCAGCAAGGAGTCGGAAGGACCATGGAATGCCAATCTCCTCCGAAGATTTTACAATTAAAAAAGCAGTATGTAGCACGCTACCTTTTGTACTAAGTATGAGACAAAGGGTCCCCCGAGGAGCACTCGGGGACTACCCTCTTTTATCTATGAAAGATGAGTATCGTGCCTACTGAGGGAGTCCTGGATTAGGGGCTGTCCGGATGGCCGGACTATACCTTCGGCCGGACTCCTCGACTATGAAGATACAAGATTGAAGACTTCATACCGTGTCCGGAAGGGACTTTCCTTGGCATGGAAGGCAAGCTTGGCGATACGAATATGTAGATCTCCTACCATTGTAACTGACTCTGTGTAACCCTAGCCCTCTCCGGTGTCTATATAAACCGGAGAGTTTTAGTCCGTAGGACGAACAACAATCATACCATAGGCCAGCTTCTAGGGTTTAGCCTCTCTGATCTCGTGGTAGATCTACTCTTGTACTACCCATATCATCAATATTAATCAAGCATGACGTAGGGTTTTACCTCCATCAAGAGGGCCCGAACCTGGGTAAAACATCGTGTCCCCTGCCTCCTGTTACCATCCGGCCTAGATGCACAGTCCAGGACCCCCTACCCGAGATCCGCTGGTTTTGACACAGACATTGGTGCTTTCATTGAGAGTTCCTCTGTGTCGTCACTTTTAGTCCCGATGGCTTCTCCGATCATCAACAGCGATGCGATCCAGGGTGAGACTTTTCTCCCCGGACAGATCTTCGTATTTGGCGGCTTTGCACTGCGGGCCAATTCGCTTGGTCATCTGGAGTAGATCGAAAGCTACGCCCCTGGCCATCAGGTCAGATTTGGAAGTTTGAACTACACGGCCGACATCCGTGGAGACTTGATCTTCGACGGATTCAAGCCACAACCGAGCGCGCCGCACTGTCACGATGGGCATGATTTAGCTCTGCCGCCGAAGAGTGCCCTGGAGGCCGCACCTGTGTCCGCTCCGACCCCTAGCTCGGAGCCGATCACACCAACCGAGGATGGGTGGTTAGAAACCGCCTCAGGGGCTACAATCTCTATGGCGATCGAGCCGAGCACCAGCTGTAGGATCGAAAGTATGTCTAGAGGGGGGGTGATTAGACTACTTGACCAAATAAAAATCTAGCCTTTTCCCAATTTTAGTTCTTGGCAGATTTTAGCTATCTTAGCACAAGTCAAGCAATGTCCACACAATTCAAGCAAGCATGCAAAAGAGTATATGAGCAGCGGAAAGTAAAGCATGCAACTTGCAAGAATGTAAAGGGAAGGGTTTGGAGGATTCAAACGCAATTGGAGACACGGATGTTTTTGTCGTGGTTCCGATAGGTGGTGCTATCGTACATCCACGTTGATGGAGACTTCAACCCACGGAGGGTAACGGTTGCGTGAGTCCACGGAGGGCTCCACCCACGAAGGGTCCACGAAGAAGCAACCTTGTCTATTCCATCATGGCTGTCGCCCACGAAGGACTTGCCTCACTAGCAGAAGATCTTCACGAAGTAGGCGATCTCCTTGCCCTTACAAACTCCTTGGTTCAAATCCACAATCTTGTTGGAGGCTCTCAAGTGACACCTAGCCAATCTAGGAGACACCACTCTCCAAGAAGTAACAAATGGTGTGTTGATGATGAACTCCTTGCTCTTGTGCTTCAAATGATAGTCCCCCCAACACTCAGCCCTCTCTCACTGGATTTGGATTTGGTGGAAAGAATATTTGAGTGGAAATCAACTTGGGGAAGGCTAGAGATCAAGATTCATATGGTTGGAATGGAATATCTTGACCTCAACACAAGTGTAGGTGGTTCTCTCTCAAAAAATGTGTATTGGAAGTGTAGGTATGTTCTGATGGTTCTCTCCACAAATGAAGAGTGTGTGGAGGGGTATATATAGCCTCCACATAGAATCTAACCGTTACACACAATTTGTCAAACTCGGTGGGGCCGAATGGTTAAACTCGGTCGGACCGATTCAGCAAACCTAGTGACCGTTAGGATTATCGATGGGACTGAGATGCAACTCGGTAGGACCGATATGGTTAGGGTTAGGGCATAATGTAATCTCGGTGTGACCGATTATACAAACTCGGTGGGACCAATTTTGGTAATAAGCTAACCAGAGAGTTGGTCAGGTAAACTCGGTGGGACCGATTCGCTCATCTCGGTGAGACCGAAATGTTACAAAAGGGAAACAGAGAGTTTACATTGCAATCTCGGTGGGACCGATCGCTCATCTCGGTAAGACCGAAACGTTATGAAGGGAAACAGAGAGATTACAATCCCATCTCGGTGAGACCGAGATCCCTATCGGTGAAACCGAATTGCTAGGGTTTGTGGTAGTGGCTATGACATTTGAAACTCGGTGGCGCCGAATAGAAAGAATCGGTGGGGCCGAGTTTGACTTTTGGTTTAGGTCATATGTGGATGTGGGAAGGTAGTTGAGGGTTTTGGAGCATATCAATAAGCACTTTGAGCAAGCAAGCCATTAAGCAACACCTCATCCCTCCTTGATAGTATTGGCTTTTCCTATAGACTCAATGTGATCTTGGATCACTAAAATATAAAATGTAGAGTCTTGATCTTGAAGCTTGAGCCAAACTTTTTGTCCTTAGAATTTTGAGGGATCCACTTTCCTCATCCATGCCATGCCATTCATTGAGCTTTTCCTGAAATATTAATCTTGGAATAATGTTAGCTCAATGACCTATATGTTGTTAGGAATTACCAAAACCACCCAGGGATAGTTGCACTTTCAATCTCCCCCTTTTTGGTAATTGATGACAACATATAGATCAAAGCTTCGACAAATGATAATAAGAGTGAAAGATATTGTCGCTTTGAGAAGTATGTGAAAAGCAAGAGCTCCCCCTAAATTTGTGCATATCTTAAGATTTGCTTTGGACTGCAAATGCACAATGAGTTAGGATCATGGGTTACTCTTCCATGTCACATACATCTTGGTGGAGCGCTCAAAATGATAAGAATTAAATACATGCACTCATCACCAAGCAAAGTGAATGATCATATAAGGATAAGTAACAAGCATAAGTGTAGCTTATGATCAACCACATGATCATCAATGTCTCACAAATAATAGCATAGTATCTCAAGCAATCAAAAGATAAACAAAGTTCAACCACCAAAGAAAGAGAGAATAAAAAGCAACGCTCTCTCTCGAAGCCTATGATCTATACATTTTTCTCCCCCTTTGGCAACAAGTTACCAAAAAGTTCATAGAAAATGCATAGCACTAAAACGTCTCTCAGGCTTGTTCTTCAGGTGGTGGTATCCGGAGAACGCCAAGTACGAAGGCTTCAGTTGAAGTAGATGGAGCTGCTGGGGTAGGTGCTGGAGCTGGTTGCGCTGGAGCTGTAGCTGGTGCAGATGAAGTGACTCTAGTGTCTGGTACAGGCACTGCAGCAGATCTCTGAGCTCGAGGCACTTTGGCAAATGCATCAGCGGTTGTCTTGCCCTTCCTCTCCTGCATGTCATCCTGTAGCTGCTCCACAACAGACTGAATCTCAGTTCCTTTGACATCTAAATCATAGAATTTTTGTTCCACGATTCTTTCCAGGTTCTCCCGGGTTTGAGTTAGGGTGGCCAACCCCTTCTCAATCCTCAGAGATGATGCTATCAAGTAACCAAGCTGGTCCTGCTTGCTTTTCAAAAAGTACTCAGATGCCTCCTCTTGAGTTGGCATCTTGGCAGCCTTCTCCATCTTTGCCTTCTCCTTCTTTGCTTGTGCTTGCACTAAGGAGGGTTCATCTTCATTCATCACAACTTGGTTGTCCTCGAAGTCAGGATAGATAGGCAAGTGTTCCTTATCCAACAAGTATGTGCCTGTGCCCATCTTTGAGTTTATCAACTCCTGGATCTGTGGGGCATATCCACAACTTCTTTTCTGGTCAGCTGCAGTCCTCTTGATAGTCTCAACTATAAGGCTCATGACCTTGAACTTCTGTGGCACATCAAATATATGTAGCAAGTTAATTGCATGGCCTCTGATCATTCTGTGATCACCAGACTTGGGCAAGAGAGTGTGCCTAAGGATCCAATTGATTGTAGGCAGCCCTGACAGCAAGTGTTTTACTAACCCAAACTAGTGAGTCTCAAGATCATCTTCAGGAATCTCCTTGTACATATTTGCCATAGATTTGTGATCCATCTTCTTCTTGGCATAGACATCCAAGTCATCTTCTTTTCCTTAGGAGCATTGATCAGATTTGCCCATTCCTCAATAGTTGAGTGGTACCTTGTACCTTCAGACATCCAAACTATCCTGCCATCTGGATAGAAGTGTGCTGTGGAGTAGAATTGCATTATGAGCTCCTCATTCCACTTTGTGAGCTTCTGCCCAACAAAGTCTGCAATTCCACAAGAACTGAAGCTGTCAAACACACCATGATAGTGTTCCTCATTTTCCTTGATATACTTCCAGTCGACCCACCTCATTTCACACACCATAGGCTTCTTGTTCAGCAGCACTGTCTCGTAGAAATCCTGCTATTCCTTTGTGTGGAACCTGTAATCAACATCAGTCCTTCTCCTGGTAGCATATGGATCTGTCTCTCTCCATTTCCTCAGTCCTGAGTCTCTCCTGATCTTCATGTTCTCAGCCACATGATGAGCATCATTATGGTCTGGAATTTTTGGCTTCAATTTTCTCAGAACATGCTCTTCATCTTCTTCTTCTTCAGCAACTGTCTCATGCACTGGGGCCTTGTTCTTCTCAGTAGCTAGTATGTTTCTGGTATTTCTCTTTGGTGCAGTCTTGGGCTTGGAGGCAGCTTTGGGTGCTTCTTTGGGCTTTGATGATGCAGCCCCTGTCCTGATAGCATCACCCATAAGCTTCTGTGCCTTGGGTGCTGGTGCAGCAACCTCTTCTTCCTCTTCTTCTTCCATCATGGAAGCCTTTCCAATCACTCTGGCCATGGTCTTCTTGACCCTTTCCTTCCTTTTCTTTCCTTCTGCAGTAGGCTCTTTGGGTTGAGATTCCAAAGATGCTTGAGAGGATGCTCTGGCCTTAGACATTGGTTGTCTTCCTGCTAGCCTTTTGATCTTCATCCCTGGCTTAACTGCAGCTGAGCTGTACTCCTTCTTAACCACTTTCTTCTTTGATGTGGCCTCATCCTCAGTGGCCACATAGTCTTCATCCTCAGACTCTGAAGTTTTCTTCTCGCTTGCTCTAGTGGCAGCCTCTGGCAAATTGCTTGGGGTGCTCCTGCTACCATCATCTAAACTGCTAGAGGGACTAGTGCTCTCACTCAGGTGAACCTGCTCCTCTGACCTGTTCTGGCTGTCACTCTGGTCAGACATGTTGCAAACACTGACAGCACACCCGGTGAATAGATATAGATGAGATAGAGTGGATGAGCATCACAAAATGCAGAGGTTTTTTCAAAAGAATGAGTCAAAAACTTAGTTTTAGTTTTCCATAGAAAGCATTTCGGATCAACCGATTTGCAAACTCGGTGATACAAGCAGCTTTTGGAACCTAAACTAGTGAACTCGGTTAGACCGAGTCACAGTTCGGTGGCACCAAGACTGCTAGGGTTTCACAAAGTCCTGAACTCGGTCACACCGATTTGCAATTCTCGGTCAGACCGAGAACCACCTGTGCAATGGCCTTGGCCGAATCGGTGGAACCGAGTTCTGCAACCCGGTGGGTCCGAGATGGTTTCGGCGGAAACCTAACCCTAAATTTTCGATTCAACTCTAATCTATGAAGTGTTTTGACTAGATAGAAGCATTTCAATCGTGGTAAGAATCATAATGAACACAATGTGCTAGGAATCGGACGGGGATAGCACTGTGATCGAGGCCATACCCTAGTTCAGTGATGAACTCGCTACAGCGGCAACGGCGGGGAAGAATTCCGTTGACGGCGGCGGAGACCAGTGACAGGAGGTGGCTGGCGACGAGGAGGACGATCTGGAGACCTAGGAGGCAGAGCGAGCTAAGCGCGGGCGAAGGGGTTTCGGAGAAATTTCCAAAATTTTGCCCTTGAGTATATATAGCCCGACCCTGCCGGTGTGACCAAGTGGAACAACTCGGTGGCACCGAGATGCATAACTGTTGACAGTTATAGCAACTCGGTGTGACCGAAAAGTTCAAATCGGTTGCACCGAGATTGAAAACCTAGATCGACTTAGTGATCTCGGTATGACCGAAATGGAGGAATCGGTCAAACCGAAACACACAAAGAAGTTTTGGAAGTTTAAGTCTATGACGAATCGGGGACTCCGAGTGATCCTCACACAGAGTGGGTTGAATCTGACTTGATCAAATTTTGTGATGTAGCATGAATAGAGTTTGAGACGAGAAAAGCATAGATAGCTAGAGAGGGTTCTTAGGCATTCTTGTCCATCCACTTGGCAAAAGAAAAGAAAACCAATCAATGAAAACAACAAGTGGTTGTCCTCGAATGAGTAAAATATGCAATCAACATGCTCACACAATAAAAAGGCAATTGAAATATGTGGCAAAGCATGCACAACCAATTCTAGCATCTATCAAACAATTTGCGATGACTAGGTCATCTATATATGAGTATATTGACTTAGGAGTCAAATGAGAACATTCGATCATAGGTCATACTCATCGTTTAAGCACAAGTGGGGTTACCACTTTTACATAAAGCATTGTTGTGTTCACACCATTAGAGTTGCTTTAGCTCAATTTTTAGAGTAAAGCTCCCCCTAGATGTGAGATCCCCCCTAAGAGGGATGAACTAACCTTGGGTTTTGTCGATGATGACTTCATGTAGATGTTGAATATGTGGATGCCCAATGTTGATGTAGATCATCTGGAGCTATCTGTCGGCGTTCTGGGAACGGGGGTCCCCAGACTTGCCTGCCTGCGGCCTGCGGTGTGGCTCAAAAGGGGGCCCAGCACGGCCCATCTTCACCAACACAAACTCAAGACCCTCGCGAGGGGCCAAGCCTCGCGGGGCAGATGACACGAAGCCTCCTCAGGCACGGCCTCGTCAGGCTGGCTCACGAGGAGGCGGAGAGACCAAGGCAGGGTACCTCGCGAGGTGCCCGTGACGCAAGCCATGACGACTCAGGGTGCCAGGTTGGCGCCAGCCCGCGCAGCGTCCTCCTTTCCTCTTTGGCGCAAAGGGGGCAAGAGCAGTCGCGGAGTACCGAGGCATCAGGCAAAGGTTGCCATTTCAGTGCAACGAGACCAAGACCAGGAGGACTACGAGATGGAGGTCACCGTGGAGCCCAAGACGGCGTCATCGCCAGAGCTTTGCACAGGCAAAGACTGCTTTTGTCAGGATAGCTGATACTTGCTGTCCCCTTTCAAATTAGCCCGCCATTGTTGGCTCCCTTCCCGCTCGATATTTGGGAAGAGGACCAGGGCCTCTATAAATAGGACCATCCACCCACAGAGCAAGGGGGTGGGGTGATAGGAAGAAAGAGGCTCGTTAGAGAGGTTAGAAGCAGAGAGAGAGAGAGAGAGAGAGAGAGAGAGAGAGAGAAAGGTGGCTGAACTCCTCCCATCAGTTCATCACCCCAGCCAAGAACAGACCCTCGCGAGGCTGTTCTTCCTTGTATTGTTCGTCATCATCAGCCCAAGAGGCAATCCACACACCACACACTGGAGTAGGGTATTACACCACAACGGTGGCCCGAACCAGTATAAACCCTGTGTCCCTTGTGTTGTTCTTTTCATAGCTTTGATCCTAGCGTGGCGGAGGGGTGCAGGTAGGTAGGAGGTGAAATCTCCGCGCGCACCCCAGTGTTCGAACCTCAAGGGTCTGCCGGAACCCGAAATCCGACATTTGGCGCGCCAGGTAGGGGTGCAGCGGAATTTGTCCCCCACCACCCCGTTCTCCTCCGACCATCGCGCCCATGTCTGACGCTCGTCGGGCCCGTGCAGAACGCCTGGCCGCCTTTGCTTCCCGCGTCGCCCAGACGGCCCCTGTCAGCGGGCGTCCCCGCCGTTCCCCGTCAGCTGCCGTCAACGCCGCCACCGGCCCGACGGGGGACGAGCAGCAAGCATCGTCCCGGCATCTGTCCGCGCGGCAAGACGGCCGCACCGCAACTCCCTCGCTCACCCTAGCTGGTTCTTCGTCCCGCGTGCTCCGCGCGCCCTTGGAGCCCCGCAACCTCTCCCCCGCCTATCGCGCTGCACCAACACCCCCATTCGTCGCGGCCCTCTTGGGCGGCTCGCAGGCGCCGCCTACAAGTTACCACACCAAGCCGTTCATCCGCCGGGTCAGCGCCGCTTCCACGCGGCAGGGGGCTCCCTTGGATCGGGCAGCGCCCGAGACCGGCCTGAGCTTCAGCCCGGAGGACCACCCCTCCAACTCGGCCTGCTCGGGCGCGCTCCCCATGCTATGCACCCCCACCATCTGCCAGGTGGCCATCACCAGAACTCTCATCGATGGCTGGGCGGGCCTCAGCGTGCTCTCAGTCGAGGCCTTCAACCTCCTCTGCATACCCCTGGAACGGTTGCAGCCCAGCCGGCCCTTCTCAGGCGTTGGGGGCAGGTCGTCCAGCTCCTTGGGGCAGATCCGGCTCCCAGTGACCTTCGGCACCTATGACAACTTCCGCACGGAGCTGGTCGACTTCGACATCGCCCCCATCGGCCTCCCCTACAGCGCCATCCTCGGCTACCCAGCGCTGGCCCAGTTCATGGCCGCAACGCACCCAGCGTACAACCTCATGAAGATGCCCGGGAGTAGCGGTGTCCTCACCGTGCACGGGGATACCGGTGACGCTCTGCGGGTGCTCAAGCTCGTCTTCAAGACAGCAGCGTCGGCACAGCCTGCCGACTTGGAGGCCCCCGAGCCCAAGGGGGCTGCGCCCGCCAAGAAGAACCAGTTGTTCACCCAAGACAAGGCAGAAACCAAGCAGATACCTGTCGATGAGGACGGGTCCACCAACGCCACTTTCACCATAGGCGCCCACCTCAAACCCGAGCAGGTAGGCCCTAGTCGGGTTCCTGCGCGCAAACAAGAAGGTATTCACTTGGGAGCCGGACCAGTTGGCAGGGATCCCCAGGAGTGTAATCGAGCATCACCTCAACGTGTGCCCCAACGTGCGCCCTGTGAAGCAGAAGGCCAGGCGGCAGTCCACAGAAAAGCAGGCCTTCATCGTCCAGGAGACCCGCAAATTAGAGGCCACTGGGGTCATTCGTGAGGTCCGATACCTAGATTGGTTGGCCAACCCTGTCGTTGTGCCGAAGAAGGGAGGGAAGGAACGCATGTGTGTCGACTTCACTAACCTCAACAAAGCGTGCCCGCAAGATCCATTCCCGCTCCCCCGCATCGACCAGATCGTTGATTCCACTGCGGAATGCGACCTGTTATGCTTCCTGGATGCCTTCTCTGGGTATCACCAGATCAAGATGGCGGTAGAAGACGTCGAGAAGACGGCCTTCCTAACCCCGTGTGGGGTGTACTGCTACACCTGCATGCCATTCGGGCTGCATAATGCAGGGGCGACCTTTCAGCGGCTGATGCATATCACCTTGGGCCCGCAGCTCGGAAAGAATGTTGAAGCTTACGTCGATGACATCATGGTAAAATCTCGGGAGGCCAGGACCTTGATACAAGACCTGGAGGAAACCTTCGCGAGCCTCAATGCAGTGAACCTACGGCTCAACCTAGAGAAGTGTGTGTTCGGAGTCCCCTCGGGCAAGCTCTTGGGTTTCCTCGTGTCCCACCGAGGCATCGAGGCTAACCCGGAGAAGGTCAAGGCGGTGGAAGACATGAGCCCGCCAAAGACCCTCAGAGAAATGCAGAAGCTCACGGGGTGCGTGACCGCGCTAGGGCGCTTCATCTCCAAGTTGGGGGAGCGAGCCCTGCCCTTCTTCCAGCTAATGAAGAAAAAGGGGCCTTTAAAGTGGACTGAAGAGGCCGACAAGGCGTTCCGAGATCTCAAGAGATACCTGACCAGCCCACCGGTCATGGTGGCCCCGCGCCCTCAGGAGCCCCTGGTGCTCTACCTCGCCGCCACTCCCTACTCCGCCAGCGCAGCCTTGGTAGCAGTCAGAGAGGAGCGCCGAATCAAAACCACGGCAGCAGTCCGGGACAAGGCAGAACAGGGACAAGGAAGGCCCATAGAAACCACCATCGCGGCTGAGGAGGATCAGCCGCCGCAACGGGGCGCACCAGAGGCGGAAGAGGCCCCTCTTCCAGATGGCCAGTCTCAGGAGGCCTCATTGCCTCAAGAGGCGCCACGGTCTCCGAAGGGAGCCACCAGCACTGACGCACTCCACCTCGTTGAGCACCCAGTGTACTTCGTCAGCACAGTGCTGCGGGATGCAAGAGCACGGTACCCCAATGCCTCAAAAACTCCTCCTCGCTCTACTGGTGGCTTCGTGCAAACTACGGCACTATTTTTAGGGTCACCCCATCAAGGTCGTCTCGTCATACCCCCTGGAGAGGGTGCTCAGGAGCCCCAATTCAGCTGGGAGGGTCGCTGAGTGGAACATAGAGCTGCAAGCGTTTCAGCTCGAATTCAGCACGACCAGAGTCATCAAGGGAGCAGCGTTGGCGGATTTTGTGGCAGAATGGACGGAGGCGCCAGGCCTCAAGGCCGATGAGGATCGGTCCCTGTCCTCGGGAAGCGAGGCGCCGGAAGGCTGGGTCATGTACTTCGATGGGGCGTTCTCCAGACATGGCGCAGGGGCTGGGGCGGTGCTTATATCGCCCACCCAGGACAAGCTCTATTACGCCGTGTAGCTTTGTTTCTAGCAAGGCGAAAAGGTCTCCAACAACATAGCGGAGTATGAAGGTTTAATAGCGGGCATGAAGGCCGCAGCTGCCCTGGGGGTGAAACGCCTCACCATCAAGGGCGATTAGCAGCTCCTTGTCAATTTCTCCAACAAGGTGTACGAGCCGAAGGATGAGCACATGGAGGCCTACCTTGCAGAGGTCCGCAGGATGGAGAAGCAGTTCTGGGGGTTGGAGTTGCAGCATGTGCCCCGTGGCACCAATCAGGAAGCCGATGACATCGCCAAACACGCGTCCAAGCGGTTACCTCAAGAGCCTGACGTTTTCGAGGAGCGGCTCTTCAAGCCTTCAGCCTTACCGTCATTATCAAACACGGCTCAGCCCAGGGAGGAGCTCCCTGAGCCACCCGCCTCAGGAGCTCCGGCTTGTGGCCTGGCCTCGAGAGCAGACCTGCTCCTAACGATGGAACCTCAGGAGGGAAGTTGGATCATGGAGCTCAGGAGCTACTTAACGCAAGGGACCCTGCCAGAGAAGGAGGAGGAAGCAGAGCGAGTGGCGCGCCAGGCCACGGCATACTGCATCAAAGATGGAGAGCTCTACCGGAAGTGACCAAACGATGTATCCCTGCGCTGCATCTCCAGGGAGCAAGGGAAGGAAAGATATACACGGTGGAGACTGCGGACATCATTCGTCATCACGGACCCTCGTTGGCAAGGCGTTCCGCAGTGGGTTTTATTGGCCCACCGCGCTTAATGACGCCGTTGAACTAGTGAAATCTTGTGAGGCCTGCCAGTTCCACGCCAAGCAGATCCATCAGCCGGCAGGGGGCTTGCAGACTATCCCCCTTTCATGGCCATTCGCAGTCTGGGGGCTCGACATCTTGGGTCCGTTTCCTCAGGCGCCAGGGGGCTACCGCTATCTTTACGTTGCCGTGAACAAGTTCACCAAGTGGGCTGAAGTGGAGGCTGTCCGCACCATTCCTGCGGGTTCCGTAGTCAAGTTCATCAAGGGCATCGTGAGCCGGTTCGGGGTGCCGAATCGCATCATCACGGACAACGGTTCGCAGTTCACCAGTAACCTGTTCAAAACATACTGTGCTAACCTTGGAACGCAGATATGCTACGCTTCAGTGGCACACCCCCGAAGCAACGGCCAGGCCGAGCGAGCCAACGCGGAGGTCTTGAGGGACCTCAAGACCAGGACGTTCAAGAAGAAGCTGGAGGCTTGCGGCAGAGGTTGGTACGACGAATTGCAGCCCGTGTTGTGGTCCATCCGCACCACCGTGACCAAGCCGACTGGAGAGACCCCGTTCTTCCTGGTCTACGGAGCAGAAGCAGTCCTCCCTCACGAGGTCAGATGTCGCTCCGCGCGGGTCCTAGCGTTCGACGAGGCGCAGCAGGACGCCATGCAGGGGACAGACCTCGTGTTGGGGGAGGAGCGTCGCCGGGAAGCCGCGCTGCGAGCGGCAAGGTACCAACAAGCACTGCGGCGATATCACTGCCGCAACATCCGCCCCAGGACTCTAGAGGTAGCAGACCTCGTGCTCAGGCGGGTTCTCTCCAGGGAGGGATTGCACAAGCTCTCTCCCATGTGGGAGGGCCCGTTCAAGGTTGTTCATGTTTCCAGGCCCGGCTCCGTGCGCTTGGAGACTCAGGAGGGCGTGCCGGTCCAGAATGCATGGAACATCCAGCACCTCCAAAGGTTCTACCCCTGAAAAGGCCCAGAGCCTGTAAAGCAAGGCGAGTGCCTGTGAAGCTATCGCGTTTTGGAAAAGGCCCGAAGCCTGTGAAGCAAGGCGAGTACCTGTGAAGCTATCGAGTTTTGGAAAAGGTCCGGAGCCTGTGAAGCTATCGCGTTTTGGAAAAGGCCCGGATCCTGTGAAGCAAGGCGAGTGCCTGTGAAGGTATCGTGTTTTGGAAAAGGCCCGGAGCCTGTGAAGCAAGGCGAGTGCCTGTGAAGCTATCGCGTTTTGGAAAAGGCCCGGAACCTGTGAAGAAGGCCAACGCCTGTGAAGCTCGCCACCCGTGACACTCTCACGTAATAATGAGTTGGGGCTGTACACGCCCCGGAGTCTCAGGAGCGCCGGCCTCAGGCCCTGGCGCTCCCTCCCACGCCCAGTGGAAGCACTTAGCTCCGTGCTGGTGAGAAGATGTCGAAGACTAGACTAGGTGCCGGACCCGGCTTTTCATTTGCTTTCCGCAGTTGGCTTGTTCCTCTTCATTTGAAGTTTTATTGAAGTTGTTGCCGTCTTTGGCTTGCGGTTCTTCGGCTTTTCACTCTCCTGCCTCGATTTCTCTTGTGCAATGCCTCGCGAGGGGGAGAGCCGAGCGCCCTCGCGAGTGTTCCTATCCTAGTCACTCAAAGAGTTTGCGACTTGGGCCCCTTACGGGAGCACCCCTCCAGTCCGTGCCCCACGGGCACCGCGACACAAACAAAGGGCCTGTGTCGGTCGCCCCCCACGGCCAGGGCCGGGAACTATCCATGCTCGGGCACATAGCCGGAAGGTATGTTAACGAAAGCAAAATGATGATTAATAGCAATAACCCAAACACGCCCCCGCGGGGCTCCGCACTATTGTCTTTGTTACGCAGGAAAACGGGAAAACAAAGAACAAGTCTGGCGCGGCTCGCCTCACACCGGCCCGCAGGGAAGGCCCGAGCTGCCTCCGGAGCTCAGGCGGACTCCCTCTCGCGCTTCACCAGGGCGCGACGGCGGGCGGACACGTTGCCACCCTCCAAGCAGATACGACGGCGTGGAGGCTGATCGCGGCCACCGCTAGAGGAGTCACCGCCTGAAGAAGCACCGGAGAAGCTTGAGGAACCCCGAACGCCGCCAGCCGTGCGAGCGCTGCTCTCTCCCTCATCACCGGAGCTGGGTTCCCAGCCGCGGTCGTCACCCTCAGGGCAACACCCTGCGCGGTGACCATCTTCCCCAAACACCCTCACGTAGAGGGTGGCGTCCCCGTCGAACTTGAAGTGTAGGGTGCACCGATGGTTCAGGCCGCGCGCGCGGGCAAACGTCTGCCAACCGCGGGCCAGGGACAGGCTCCCGGCCGCGGAGACCTCCAGAGAGACCCATGAGGCCCGGCTACAGCAGCCGTCGGCCTGGAGCCAGAGGCCGCCCGGGGCGCCGGCCGGGAGCTCGCCGAGGAGGAAGCGAGGAAGCAGAAGCCGGGTGCTAGCCAGCTCCGCCGACCACACGATGAACTCCGACAGCACTTCAGCAGCACGAACGCGTGGCCTGGGGGGACGTGCAGCCGGAGCGCGCCCCCGGCTGCAGCAATCCGCCCGTCGCCGTGCTAAAGATCGCCTCCCCGGCCGCGGGGAACCACCGTGGTGGCCACAGGATGCTTGCGAGGGCGCCCTCGGCCGCGCTTGGGTGGGGGAGAGGCGGGCTCAACCTGGCAAGCCTTCCCCTTCTCGGCGGCCGAGAACCTCCTCGACGGGGCTATGAAGAAAAAGGAGAAGCAAGGGGGGATGAACTGGAAGGGCTCGCACCGGTCCATACTTATGGCTGGCGATGGCCAACCAGTGGCCCCCACGATCGCAGGTAATTATGACCCGCTTTGCATGCAGGGACTTGTCCAATCCGTGCAGTTGCCGAGGCGCTATGGGGAAGTGGAGACGCCCACGTCCAATCAACCACCGCGCGGCGCCCAAGGCCGTAGGCTGTTAGGGCCCGTGGCGCTTCGCTCTTGCCCTTCCGCCTCCCTGCACGGCCAAGTCCGGCGCGCCTTGGGCCCGGGGGCTACTGTCGCCATTCTGGGAACGGGGGTCCCCAGACTTGCCTGCCTGCGGCCTGCGGCGTGGCTCAAAAGGAGGCCCAGCACGGCCCATCTTCACCAACACAAACTCAAGACCCTCGCGAGGGGCCAAGCCTCGCGGGGCGGACGACGCGAAGCCTCCTCAGGCATGGCCTCATCAGGCTGGCTCACGAGGAGGCGGAGAGATCAAGGCGGGGTACCTCGCGAGGTGCCCGTGACGCAAGCCATGACGACTCAGGGCGCCAGGTGGGCGCCAGCCCGCGCAGCGTCCTCCTTTCCTCTTTGGTGCAAAGGGGGCAAGCGCAGCCGCGGAGTACTGAGGCATCAGGCAAAGGCTGCCATTTCGGTGCAACGAGACCAAGACCAGGAGGACTACGAGACGGAAGTCACCGTGGAGCCCAAGACAGCATCATCGCCAGAGCTTTGCGCAGGCGAAGACTGCTTTTGTCAGGATAGCTGATACTTGCTGTCCCCTTTCAAATTAGCCCGCCATTGTTGGCTCCCTTCCCGCTCGATATTTGGGAAGAGGACCAGGGCCTCTATAAATAGGACCAGCCACCTACAAAGCAAGGGGGTGGGGTGATAGGAAGAAAGAGGCTCGTTAGAGAGGTTAGAAGCAGAGAGAGAGAGAGAGAGAGAGAGAAAGGTGGCTGAACTCCTCCCATCAGTTCATCGCCCCAGCCAAGAACAGACCCTCGCGAGGCTGTTCTTCCTTGTATTGTTCGTCATCATTAGCCCAAGAGGCAATCCACACACCACACACTGGAGTAGGGTATTACACCACAACGGTGGCCCGAACCAGTATAAACCCTGTGTCCCCTGTGTTGTTCTTTTCATAGCTTTGATCCTAGCGTGGCGGAGGGGTGCAGGTAGGTAGGAGGTGAAATCTCCACGCGCACCCCAGTGTTCGAACCTCCAGGGTCTGCCGGAAACCCGAAATCCGACAGATCTGCCTGGCCTTCTCAAATTTCCACTTTTCTTCTTGAATGAAGTGGGTCAGCATGTGACTTTGGCCAAGAGTCAGCTTGAAGTCAGGCAAGGGAGTGTTGGGGTCCTTGTGCCAATCATCAATGTAGTCGAGGATCAGCTTGGGATCCAAAAGCAGTGGCACCTCTGATCCTTTGGCTCTTGCGGCCCTGACTTGCCTGTCTCTGATGATTTCTGCAAGTTCATCATCATCAGCTTCGTCTTCATCAGACGACACTTGGAAAGCGACTTGCTTCTTTTGAGGACTTGGGCGAGGACCTCGTCCAGCAGTGGCCTTTGTCTTTAGCAGTGAGGGGACAGCTGAGGAACTTGGTGCAGCTGAGGAACTAGCTGAGACACCTGAGGCAATGGAGATGCCGGCAGTCCTTTGGCATGAGGCGAGATGCATAGGTGCTGAGGATTTAGTTGGAACAGCTGAAGGCTTTGGCAGAGGAGCTGAGGACTTTGGAGGAATAGGAGCAGCATGAGGAATTTGTCGTGAGGGCTTTGAGGATTCTGGCCATGAGGGCATTGCTGAGGAACTTGGCCTTGAGGGCATTGTTGGTGAAGCACTTGGCTTGCATGCAGGCTTCTTTGACAAAGCCTTCTTTGGCTTGACAGCAAAGGCCTCAGCAGAGGCAGCAGCAGCAGCAGCAGAGTCTTCATTGAATTTCCTCACTGCTTCTTTGGCTTGCTTAGCCAGCTTGGCTTGGCGCTTGGCCCATTCATCAGGATAGTCTTCACCGCGCTTGAGGCTGGTGGGATCTGCTATTTGGCCAGGTTGAAAGTGCAACTATCCCTAGGTGGTTTTGGTAATTCATAACAACATATAGCTCATTGAGCTAATGCTATTCCAAGACGATTATTTCAGGAAAGCTCAATGATTGGCATGGCATGGATGGTGAAAGTGGAACCTCAAAATGCTAAGGACAAAGGATTGGCTCAAGCTCAAAAGCTCAAGACTCTTCATTTTATATTTTAGTGATCCAAGATCACATTGAGTCTTTAGGAAAAGCCAATACTATCAAGGAGGGATGAGGTGTTGCTTAATGAGCCTCTTGCTTCATGTGCTTAGTGATATGCTCCAAAACCCTCAACTACTTACCCATATCCACATATGACCTAAACCCTAAGCCAAACTCGGTCCTACCGATTCTTTCTATCCGGCGCCACCGAGTTTCACTTGTCATAAGCCACTGCCAAACCCTAGCAATTCGGTTCTACCGATAGGGATCTCGGTCTCACCGAGATGGGATTGCAAACTCTCTGTTTCCCTTTCGTAACTTTTCGGTCTCACCGAAAGAGCGAATCGGTCCCACCGAGATTGCAATGTAAACTCATGTTTCCCTTTTTGTAACTTTTCGGTCTCACCGAAAGAGCAAATCGGTCCCACCGAGTTTACCTGACCAACTCTCTGGTTAGCTTATTACCAAACTCGGTCTCACCGAGTTTGTGTAATCGGTCTCACCGAGATTACGTTATGCCAACCTAACCATATCGGTCCTACCGAGTTGCATGTCAGTCCCACCGAAAATATCTAACGGTCACTAGGTTTACCTTTTCGGTCCGACCGAGTTTGTTGATTCCGGTCCCACCGAGATTGGAAAACTGTGTGTAACGGTTGGATTTTGTGTGGAGGCTATATATACCCCTCCACCTCCTCTTCATTCGTGGAGAGAGCAATCAGAACACATACACAATTCCAACTCATATGTTCTGAGAGAGAACCACCTACTCATGTGTTGAGACCAAGATATTCCATTCCTACCATATGAATCTTGATCTCTAGCCTTCCCCAAGTTGCTTTCCACTCAAATCTTCTTTCCACAAAATCCAAATCCTATGAGAGAGAGTTGAGTGTTGGGGAGACTATCATTTGAAGCACAAGAGCAAGGAGTTCATCATCAACACACCATTTGTTACTTCTTGGAGAGTGGTGTCTCCTAGATTGGCTAGGTGTCACTTGGGAGCCTCCGACAAGATTGTGGAGTTGAACCAAGGAGTTTGTAAGGGCAAGGAGATCGCCTACTTCGTGAAGATCTACCGCTAGTGAGGCAAGTCCTTCGTGGGCGATGGCCATGGTGGGATAGACAAGGTTGCTACTTCGTGGACCCTTCGTGGGTGGAGCCCTCCATGGACTCTCGCGACCGTTACCCTTCGTGGGTTGAAGTCTCCATCAACGTGGATGTAGGATAGCACCACCTATCCGAACCACGGGAAAAACATCCGTGTCTCCAATTGCGTTTGAATTCTCCAAACCCTTCCCTTTACATTCTTGCAAGTTGCATGCTTTACTTTCCGCTGCCAATATACTCTTTGCATGCTTGCTTGAATTGTGTGATGATTGCTTGACTTGTCCTACAATAGCTAAAATCTGCCAAGAACTAAAATTGGGAAAAGGTTAAGTTTTTATTTGGTCAAGTAGTCTAATCACCCCCCCTCTAGACATACTTTCGATCCTACAAGTGGTATCAGAGCTTTGGTCTCCATTTGCTTTGATCTCCATAGCTTTTGGTGGTCATAGCCTTGGTTTCACAACCTAGGAGAGTATGGCGTCTAGCGAGGGAAATTATCACCGTAGAGGTCCTTACTTTGATGGTACTAATTTTGCTAGTTGGAAGCATAAAATGAAAATGCATATTCTTGGACATAACCCCGCCGTTTGGGCTATTGTGTGTGTTGGTTTGCAAGGTAACTTCTTTGATGGGAAAGAACCAAACCGTGAAGCTACCGCGGATGAGTTGAAGATGTTGCAATACAATGCTCAAGCTTGTGATATTCTCTTCAACGGATTGTGCCCCGAAGAATTCAAGAAAATCAGCTGTCTTGAGAATGCAAAGGAAATTTGGGACACTTTGATTGATATGCACGAAGGTACCGACTCCGTCAAGGAATCCAAGTTGGATGTGCTTCAAAGTCAACTTGACAAGTTCAAAATGAAGGATGGTGAAGGTGTCGCTGAAATGTACTCTAGGCTTGCTCTCATCACAAATGAGATTGCCGGCTTAGGAAGTGAAGAGATGACCGATAGATTCATCATCAAGAAGATTCTAAGAGCCTTGGATGGAAAATATGATACCGTGTGCACATTGATCCAAATGATGCCCAATTACAAAGATCTCAAGCCAACGGAGATGATTGGAAGAATTGTTGCTCATGAGATGTCACTTAAGGATAAAGAGGAACTTCACAACAAATCAAGTGGTGCCTACAAAGCCTCATGTGAAGCCCCTACATCATCAAGTGAGAAACAAAACTTCAATGAAGAATTGAGCTTAATGGTGAAGAACTTCAACAAGTTCTACAAGAGTAGAAGCAAAGATAGAAGCTTCAAGTCAAGGTCCTACAATGACAAAAGATCTTCTAGTCGAGAGCAAAACTGCTACAGTTGTGGAAGACCCGGACACTATTCCAATGAGTGTACGGCTCCCTACAAGAGAAGAGAAGATTCTCCAAAAAGAAGTAGCAAAGAATCACCACCAAGAGAGAGAGAGAAGGAGTAGAGATGATCGTTATGAACGAAGATACTCACGGAGAAGCAAGGATTCAGAAAGGAAGGAAAAATCATCAAGGAGCTACACAAAACGAAGACATCAAGCTCATGTTGGTGAATGGGTATCCGGCTCCGACTCCGACAGCCACTCCGAGAGAAGTTATCACTCCGACTCCGAAGATACTCAAGATGAAGGTGTTGCCGGTCTAGCACTTGTGTCAACCAACTCCTACGACATATTTGACTCACCAAATGAAGGAATTGTAAGATGCTTCATGGCCAAAGGTCCTAAGGTAACACACCCCGAGTATGTTGATTTCAATAGTGATGAAGATGACTTGTTAGGTGATGATTTGCTTGTTGACAACTCTAGTGATGAATACTATGATGAAACGTCAATTAATCATGCTAATCAAGATAAAACGAATGACAATGATAAGGAGAAGATTGAGGCTCTAACTAAAGAACTAAACACTCTTAAGTTAGCTCATGAAACTATCTTCAAAGATCATCGAGAACTTTTAAGAGCTCATGAGAAATTACGCTTTGAAAAGCTCAATCTTGAGCAAGAGCATGAGTTCTTAAAAGCAATCAATGATGATCTCCGCAAGAAAAGTTCTTCTTACATTGCCAAGCGTTTACTCTTATCCACTTACATGCCTCAAGTCAAGTCTAGTAACAAGAACAAGAAAGATTCTTCCTCTAGCAGTAACAATGATCATGCTAAATCCAATATTGTTGCTTCTAGTAGTTCTCTTGATTCCACTAATGATTCTCTTAGCCAAGTTATACTTGAGCAAGAAAATAGCTTATTGAAGGGAATTATAGAGAAAGGAGTGTACAAAAGCCTTGCCGGGAGTAAGCAATTCGAGGAAATTGTGCGCAAGCAAGGAATGCACCGGAAGAATCAAGGTGTTGGTTTTGAACGAAAGTTCAATGCCAATGGAGTTGAGTGGGAAGAAGATCAATACCCCAAGACAAAGTTTGTTCCTCAACAAGAGAAGTATTATACTTCTTTCAAGGGGACACAAGCTCAAGATGATCTTCCACCACAAGACTACAAGCAAAAAGGCAAGGACAAGCTTCAAGAGGAAATTGATGCATTTGAAGAAGCTCCTAAGACCTTAGTCAAGTGGATTCCCAAGACTACTTCAAGTTCCACTTCATCAAGTACGACTACAACTCCAAGGATTCCCATCAAGATGGTGTGGATCCAAAAGAAGAAGAACTAGAGAGTTCTTGAGGGTGACTCCGCCAACATACTTCACTCTTATCATTTTGGAAAGAACAAGTGCAATCAACTTCCACATCTTGCACTAGTTCAAGGAGTCACAAACCCTCTTGTTGGTAAGACAAGGGACAAGGTAACCTAAAAGTTTTCATGGACATCATCTTGTGTGTGCATCATTCTATGTCTATGGATATCCTTGTTTGTTCCTTGTGGGACTAACCCATGTAGGTATTGAAAGTGCAATTCACTCAAATGGATAGCTCCAAGTGATCTACATCAACATTGAGCATCCACATCTTCAACATCTACATGAAGTCATCATCGACAAAACCCGAGGTTAGTTCATCCCTCTAAAGGGGATATCACATCTAGGGGGAGCTTTACTCTAAGACTTGAGCTAAAGCAACTCTAAAGATGTGAACACAACAATGCTTTATGTAAAAGTGGTAACCCACTTGAGCTTAAACGATGAGTATGACCTATGATCAAGTGTTCTCACTTGACTCCTAAGTCAATATACTCATATATAGATGACCTTGTCATCGCAAATTGCTTGATAGATGCTAGAATTGGTTGTGCATGCCTTGTCACATATTTCATTTGCCATCTTATTGTGTGAGCATGCTGGTTGCATATTTTACTCATTCGAGGACATCCACTTGTTGTTTTGATTGTTTGGTTTTATTTCCTTTTGCTAAGTGGATGGACAAGAATGCCTAAGAACCTCCTCTAGCTATCTATGCTTTTCTCGTCTCAAACTCTATTCATGATACATCACAAAATTTGATCAAGTCAGATTCAAACCACTCTGTGTGAGGAGCGCTCGGAGTCCCCGATTCGTCATAGACTTAAACTTCCAAAACCTCTTTATGATTCTCGGTCTGACCGATACCCTACTTTCGGTCCTACCGAGATCATTAAGTTGATCTAGGTTTTCGATCTCGGTGCAACCGATTTGAACCATTTGGTCACACCGAGTTGCAACAACTGTATACAGTTTTGCATCTCGGTGCCACCGAGTTGTTCCACTCGGTCACACCGACAGGGTCGGGCTATATACAGTCACGGGCAAAAATTTGGAAATTTCTCCGAACCACTTCGCCCGCGCGATAGCCTGCTCTACCAACTTGGTCTCCGGATCGTCTCCTCGCCGCCAGCCGCCTCCAGTCGCTGGTCTCCGTCGCCGTCAACGGAAATTCAACCCCGCCGTTGCCGCCGTAGCGAGTCTTCGCCGAACTAGGGTATGGACTCGATCTTTGTGCCATTCCCCAATCCGATTCTTAGCACATTGTGATCATCATGATTCTTGCCACGTTTGTTAAACTTCTATCCAGTCAATGAACTCGTTGATTAGGTTTAATTCGAAAATTTTAGGGTTAGGTTTCCGCCGAAACCATCTCGGACCCACCGAGTTGAAAAACTCGGTCCCACCGATTTGGCTTATGCCATTGCACAAGTGAGACTCGGTCTGACCGAGAATTACTTATCGGTGTGACCAATTTTGGAACTCTGTGAAACCCTAGCACTCTCGGTGCCACCGAACTGTGACTCGGTCTGACCGAGTTCACTAGTTTAGGTGCCAAGACTGCTTCGGTATCACCGAGTTTAGAAATCGGTAGATCCGAGATGCTTTCAGTGGGAAACTAAAACTAAGTTTTTGAATTATTCTTTTGCAAAAATCTCTGCATTTTGGGATGCTTATCCACTCTATCTCATCTATAACCTATTCACAGGGTCAGCAGTCAGAGTTTGCATCATGTCAGACCAAAGTGATAGCCAGAACTTGTCAGAGCAGCAAGTGCAGATGAGTGAGGAACTAGTCCCTCAATTTCCTCAGATGATGGCAGCAGGAGCACCCCTAGCAATCTGCCTAAAGCTGCCACAAGACAGAGAAAGAAGAGAACCTCAGACTCAGAAGATGAGGATTATGTGGCAGAAGAGGAAGCAACTTCCAAGAGAGTTGAGCCAGCACAGGGCATAAAACCAGGGATGAAGATCAAAAGGCCAGCAGGCAGGCAGCCTATGTCAAAGGCCAGAGCTTCAACTGAGAAGCCCACTCCCATTGAGCCAGTGCTGCTAGACAAGAAGCCAATTGTCTGTGATATGAGATGGGTTGATTGGCAATACATCAAGGACAACGAACAGTACTACCCTGGAGTGCAGGACAGCTTCAAGGCATGTGGAGTAGAGGACTTTGTTGGGCAGAAGCTCACAAAGTGGAACGAGGAACTCATCATGCAGTTCTACTCCACAGCACATTTCTATCCAGATGGCAGGATTGTATGGATGTCAGAGGGTACGAGGTACCAGTCTACAGTTGCTGAATGGGCTCAGCTGATTAATGCCCCAGAAGAGCATGACGATGACTTGGACATTTATGCCAAGAAGAAGATGGACCACAACTCAATGTCAAACATGTACAAGGAGATTCCAAATGAAGCACTTGATACGTTCAAGTTTGGCTCAGTACACTATCTTCTGTCAGGGCTGTCAACCATCAACTGGATTCTTAGGCACACCCTATTGCCCAAGTCTGGAGATCACAAGATGATCAGGGGCCACGCGATCAACTTGCTTCATATCTTTGACGTGCCACAGAAATTCAAAGTCATGAGCCTTATGATTGAAACAATCAAGAGGACAGCAGCAGACCAGAAGAGGAGCTGTGGATATGCCCCACAGATTCAGGAGCTCATCAACTCTAAGATGGGCACAGGGATATACTTATTGGACAAGGAACACCTGCCCATCCGTCCAGACTTTGAAGATAATCAAGTGGTCATGACTGAGAATGAGCCATCATCTGCCCAAGCACAAGCCAAGAAGGAGAAGGCGAGGAAGGAGAAAGCTGCCAAGATGCCTACTCAAGAGGAGGCATCTGAATATTTCCTGAAAACCAAACAAGAGTAGCTTGGTTACTTCATTGCATCCACCCTGCGGATTAAGCAAGGACTAGCCACCCTAACTCAGAACCAGGCAAGCTTAGAGAGGATCATGGAACAAAAGTTCTATGACTTGGATGTCAAAGTGACAGAGATTCAGACTGCAGTGGAGCAGCTGCAGGATGACATGCAGGAGAGGAGAGGCAAGACTACAACTGATGCCTTTGCCAGAGTGCCACGAGGTCCGAGGTCGTCTGCAGTGCCAGTTGCTGACCCCAGAGCCACCATGTCTGCACCAGCTACAGCCTCAGTTCCACCAGCTCCAGCGTCCACTTCAGCCTCGACTCCGACCACGTCTACAGAAGGCTTCGTCCTTGGAGTGCTCCGGACTCCACCACCGCCTGAAGATCAAGCCTGAGTGTCGACTTAGCACTATGCATTTTCTAGGAACTTTTTGGTAACTTGTTGCCAAAGGGGGAGAAAATGTATAGATCATAGGCTTTGAGAGAGAGTGTTGCTTTTATTCTCTCTTGTTTTATTTGGTGGTTTTTCGAACTTTGTTTGCTTTTGTGTGAGATACTATGTCATTGCTCGTGAGACATTGATGATCATGTGTTTGATCATAAGCTACACTTAATGTTTGCTTAATATTATCATCTTATCTATCTTATGTGATCATTCACTATTCTTGGTGATGAGTGCATGTATTTCATTCTTATCATTTTAAGCGCTCCACCAAGATGTATGTGACATGGAAGAGTAACCCATGACTCTAACTCTTTGTGCATTTGCAGTGCAAAGCAAATTTTAAATATGCACAAAATTAGGGGGAGCTCTTACTTGTCACATACTTCTCAAAGCAACGATATATTTCATGCTTATTATCATTTGTCGAAGCTTTGATCTATATGTTGTCATCAATTACCAAAAAGGGGGAGATTGAAAGTGCAACTATCCCTAGGTGGTTTTGGTAATTCATAACAACATATAGCTCATTGAGCTAATGCTATTCCAAGATGACTATTTTAGGAAAGCTCAATGATTGGCATGGCATGGATGTGAAAGTGGAACCCTCAAAATGCTAAGGACAAAGGATTGGCTCAAGCTCAAAAGCTCAAGACTCTTCATTTTATATTTCAGTGATCCAAGATCACATTGAGTCTTTAGGAAAAGCCAATACTATCAAGGAGGGATGAGGTGTTGCTTAATGAGCCTTTTGCTTCATGTGCTTAGTGATATGCTCCAAAACCCTCAACTACTTTCCCATATCCACATATGACCTAAACCCTAAGCCAAACTCGGTCCTACCGATTCTTTCTATCTGGCGCCATCGAGTTTCACTTGTCATAAGCCACTGCCAAACCCTAGCAATTCGGTTCTACCGATAGGGATCTCGGTCTCACCGAGATGGGATTGCAAACTCTCTGTTTCCCTTTCGTAACTTTTCGGTCTCACCGAACGAGCGAATCGGTCCCACCGAGATTGCAATGTAAACTCTCTGTTTCCCTTTTGTAACTTTTCAGTCTCACCGAAAGAGCAAATCGGTCCCACCGAGTTTGCCTGACCAACTCTCCGGTTAGCTTATTACCAAACTCAGTCTCACCGAGTTTGTGTAATCGGTCTCACCGAGATTACGTTATGCCCAAACCCTAACCATATCGGTCCTACCGAGTTGCATGTCAGTCCCACCGAAAATCTCTAACGGTCACTAGGTTTACCTTTTCGGTCCGACCGAGTTTGTTGATTCGGTCCCACCGAGATTGGAAAACTATGTGTAACGGTTGGATTTTGTGTGGAGGCTATATATACCCCTCCACCTCCTCTTCATTCATGGAGAGAGCAATCAGAACACATACACAATTCCAACTCATATGTTCTGAGAGAGAACCACCTACTCATGTGTTGAGACCAAGATATTCCATTCCTACCATATGAATCTTGATCTCTAGCCTTCCCCAAGTTGCTTTCCACTCAAATCTTCTTTCCACAAAATCCAAATCCTATGAGAGAGAGTTGAGTGTTGGGGAGACTATCATTTGAAGCACAAGAGCAAGGAGTTCATCATCAACACACCATTTGTTACTTCTTGGAGAGTGGTGTCTCCTAGATTGGCTAGGTGTCACTTGGGAGCCTCCGACAAGATTGTGGAGTTGAACCAAGGAGTTTGTAAGGGCAAGGAGATCGCCTACTTCGTGAAGATCGTACCGCTAGTGAGGCAAGTCCTTTGTGGGCGATGGCCATGGTGGGATAGACAAGGTTGTTTCTTCGTGGACCCTTCGTGGGTGGAGCCCTCCGTGGACTCGCGCAACCGTTACCCTTCGTGGGTTGAAGTCTCCATCAACATGGATGTACGATAGCACCACCTATCAGAACCACGACAAAAACATCCATGTCTCCAATTGCATTTGAATCTTCCAAACCCTTCCCTTTACATTCTTGCAAGTTGCATGCTTCACTTTCCGCTGCTCATATACTCTTTGCATGCTTGCTTGATATGTATTGTGTTTGTTAAACTTGTGCCAAAAATCCACTTCAACCTAAAGAATTTAAAAACTGCAACTTTTAGCACGAAGTGTCTAATCACCCCCCTCTAGACACCTCTTCTCGATCCTTTCAGGAATGTACAATCATCTTGGAGTAGTAGTATTTATAATCGTGTAGTAATACGCTCCTAAGTGGGAAACCGTTTAGGTTTTTATAGGTATGAACAGGTTTGCAATTTGGAATGTGACGGGACGCGCTCACCCTGTTCTTCCAAAAGATGTGATGGGACGCATGCCCAAAATTTACTGACGGTTATAAGTGCGGCACTATTCCCGGAAGGCGTAACGTGGGCACCTACGCCTTCTCGGCCGTGTACATGGCGTTTGCACCATAGGGTGCACCACAATAGGCAATGTCAGCACCATCGTGCATGGTTCTTTTAATTAGAATGTGTGTGCATGTCTAGCGCACACACGTTGATCTATCTAATTGTTTCAGTTTGTTGTGGGTAATCGCAAATAGTTCATCCATGTGAAGTGTATGCCATCAATCGCAGACACTTTGATCTGGCTGACCCGTTTCTGTTCTATTGCCTAATCGCAAACAGTTAATCCTTCTGAAGCGTATTGCCTCAATCACACACACCTTGATTTGGCTGACTGTTTCTTTTGTGTTGCCTAATCACAAACAGTTCATCCGAGTAAAACGTATGCTGTGTATCGCACATGCCTTCATCTGGCTGCCCGTTTCTTTTGTTCCTCCTCATCGCAAACAGTTAATTGAACTGAACCGTATGCCCTTCATCGCACACGCAACTAAAACCTGAACCCTGTTTAATGCATCCGTCATCGCAAAAGTTTAATACATTTCTGACGGTTTTCATACAGCACCGTTTGCAATTATTGAATCACAAGCAGTTTCTCGAAGGGTCTCTGATCGTTGTGTCGCGTTAGTAGCATCCTGCAGTAGTGACTCTCATGTTCTTCTTTTCTAGTAGGAGAACTTAAATATTTAAAGGGACCTTGTTCCGTACTTTTCCCCTTCCTTCCTTCGCACCTCTCGCCTTCATCCGCATCAGGCCATCTTCCTCCGCCCCCTGTCCTGTCCTGGTTCCCCTGGCTCTCTCGCTGTCCTCTCCCCCCCTCCTCCCTCCCCCTTTCCTCCCTCTCTCCTCTACTGGCGCCCGTTGGTCGCCCTGTCTGTCTTTTCGTCCCCCCTCTCCCTCCCGTCTCTCCCTCGCCCGCCCCCCCCTCCGCCCCCCAGGCCACCTCGCCCCCCCCCCCCTGGCTCCCGCGCCGCGCGCCGCTTCCCACCCACCGACCGATCGACCCCCTCTAACGAGCCTCTCTCCCTCCTCCAACCCCCACCCTTGCTGTGTGGGTGGCTGGTCCTATTTATAGAGGCCCTGGTCCTCTTCCCAAATATCGAGCGGGAAGGGAGCCAACAATGGCGGGCTAATTTGAAGGGGGACAACAAGTATCAGCTATCCTGACAAAAGTAGTCTTCGCCTGCGCAAAGCTCTGGTGATGACGCTGTCTTGGGCTCCACGATGACCTCCGTCTCGTAGTCCTCCTGGTCTTGGTCTTGTTGCACCGAAATGGCAACCATTGCCGGGTGCCTCGGTACTCCACGGCTGCGCTCGCCCCCTTTGCACTAAAGAGGAAAGGAGGACGCCGCGCGGGCTGGCACCCGCCTGGCGCCCTGAGTCGTCATGGCTTGCATCACGGGCACCTCGTGAGGTATCCTGCCTTGATCTCTCCGCCTCCTCGTGAGCCGGCCTGACGAGGCCGTGCCTGAGGAAGCTCCGCGCCGTCCGCCCCGCGAGGCTTGGCCCCTCGCGAGGGTCCTGGGTTTGTGTTGGTGAAGACGGGCCGTGCTGGGCCCCCCTTTGAGCCACGCCCCAGGCCGCAGGCAGGCAAGTCTGGGGACCCCCGTTCCCAGAATGCCGACAGTGGTGTCTCCTAGATTGGCTAGGTGTCACTTGGGAGCCTCCGACAAGATTGTGGAGTTGAACCAAGGAGTTTGTAAGGGCAAGGAGATCGCCTACTTCATGAAGATCTACCGCTAGTGAGGCAAGTCCTTCGTGGGCGACGGCCATGGTGGGATACACAAGGTTGCTTCTTCGTGGACCCTTCGTGGGTGGAGCCCTCCATGGACTCGTGCAACCGTTACCCTTCGTGGGTTGAAGTCTCCATCAACATGGATGTACGATAGCACCACCTATCGGAACCATGTCTCAAAAATCTCCGTGTCTCCAAATTGTGTTTGCACACTCCAATCCCATCCTTTTACATTCTTGCAAGTTGCATGCTTTACTTTCCGCTGCTCATATACTCTCTGCATGCTTGCTTGATATGTATTGTGATTGTTAAACTTGTGCCAAAACTCCACTTCAACTTAAAGAAATTAAAAACTGCAACTTTTAGCACTTAGTGTCTAATCACCCCCTCTAGACACCTCTTCTCGATCCTTTCAATTGGTATCCGAGCTTTGGTCTCCATTACCTTGGTTGAAACACCTTTTGAGGAAGATGGATGTGTCTACGTTGGGGAGTCTTAGACGTAGAGTGCCTATTCTTGATGGAGAATATTTTCATGAGTGAAAAAATGAAATGCTTGAGATTTTCAATGAATATCATTTGAACAAGTACATTACTAGCCCTTGTGCACCTCATGTTGATCCTTTGCATCCTACCCTTGATGAATCTATTGACATGATCCGCAACCTTAGAACTATTAATCTTATCACTAGAGGCTTGCCAAGAAACTTGATTGGATGTTTGCCTACTCTTGATTGTGCCTACACTATATGGAGATTTCTTGAGGAACGCTTTCCAAATTATTCCTTGAAAATGTAGATGAAATTCTCCATAAGTCTATTGCCCTGATTAAGATGAGTTCCAATGATCCCAAATTTGGTGACTCCTTATTTGAGCTTACTAATCTTACGAGTGCCAAAGGAGATGTTGGAATCATTAGCAATATCATTTCCAAAGCTATTGGAATTCATAAAGATAGCCATAGAAATGATCATTTATCTAATGAATTACCCTCTCTAGGAATTGATCAATCACAAGATGATGTTGACATGGATACTATGACGAGGATGATGATGATAGTGACTATGATCTTAATGATGCAATGAGACACTTTGGTCTTATGGCAAATCTTCGCGACTCCATGGCTGGAGGAAAGGAATGGGTTCTTTAGTGGATGTACTGATCATATGACCGGAGATAAAGATATGTTCTGTGAGCTTGCTGAAAACGACGGCCCTCGAAAGTATGTCACCTTTAGTGATAACTCAAAGGGTAAGGTGGTTGGGCTAGGTAAGGTGGCCATCTCACATGATAGCTCCATACAAAATGTCATGCTCGTTGAATCCCTTCGCTACAATTTACTTTCAGTATCTATTTACTGAAGTAGATTGCCAAGTGTTTCATAGAGATAATCATAAAATAGTCTTTACCGGTATACACAGAGGTGATCTTTACATTGTTGATTTCACTAAAAAGGCTCAACCTAGAACTTGCTTAATTGCTAAATCTTCTAAAGGTTGGTTATGGCATAGACGATTAGGTCATGTTGGTACGCGAAACCTTGATAAGCTTATTAAAGGAAATCATATCCTTGGCGTTAATGATGTCATATTTGATAAGGATAGACTTTGCAGCGCTTGTCAAGCAGGTAAACAGGTTGGAGGAAGGCATCCCGTGAAGAACATCATGACCACAAGGAGGCCACTCGAGCTACTTCACATGGATCTTTTTGGTCCTAACGCTTACAAAAGTCTCGGTGGAAATTCTTTTGGTCTAGTTATAGTTGATTATTTTCAAGATTTACGTGGGTGTTCTTTCTCGATGATAAATCGCAGGTCCAAAAGATCTTCAAAAACTTCGCTAGGAAGGCCCAAAATCAATTTGAAGTGAAAATCAAGAAGGTTCACAGCGACAACGGAACGGAGTTCAAGAACGCAAATGTGGACACCTTTCTTAACGAAGAATGGATTTCACATGAGTTCTCGGCTACGTACACACCTCAACAGAATGGAGTTGTTTAGAGGAAGAACCGGACACTCATCAAAATGGCGAGAACGATGCTCGATGAGTACAAGACGCCAAAGCACTTTTTGACGGAAGCAGATGAGACAGCTTGTCATGCAACAAATCGCTTGTATCTTCACAAGCTACTCGGCAAGACAGCATGCGAGCTCCTCACCGGTAACAAACCACAAGTTGGATACTTTCGAGTATTCGGATCAAAGTGCTACATTCTTGATAAGCATCGTCGTTCTAAATTTGCTCCTAAGTCTCATGATGGTTTCCTACTTGGTTATGGTTCAAACTCTCACACATACGTGTCTACAATAATTTCACCCAAAAGGTTGAAGAGACGGTAGATGTGAAGTTTGATGAATCTAATGGCTCGCAAGTAGAGCAATTGCCAATTGATGTAGGAGACAAAGACCCTTCGGAAGCAATCCAAGACTTGTCTATTGGCAAGATTCGTCCAACGGAGGTGAAGGAGAATACCTCGTCCGTCCAAGTGGAAGCTTCTACCACACGACAATGTGAACCAAGAGTTGATACGGAAGCATCCACAAGTGGGACACACCAAGATGAAGAAAACGAGGAAGTGCACCAAGATGAACGCCGACAACCTCCTTCTCCACCACGACAAGAGAACGACAACGTCAACAACGAAGAAGGCCAAGAAGAAGAACAAGATGAAGAAGATGTCCAACCAAGATCCAAGCAAAAGCTTTCACGAGTTCGAGCAAGAATTGCTAAAGACCATCCCGTCGAGCAAATCTACAATGATATCCAAACCAGGAGAATCACTCGCTCAAAAACTCGTTTAGCTAACTTTTGTGAACACTATTCATTCATCTCTAGCATTGAACCTATGAAGGTTGAAGAAGCTTTGGAAGATCTAGATTGGATAAATGCCATGCATGAAGAGCTACACAACTTTGAGAGAAATCAAGTTTGGACATTAGTTGAGAAGCCCGACAACAACCACAACATCATCAGTACCAAATGGGTGTTTCACAACAAGCAAGATGAAGATGGACAAGTAGTTCGCAACAAAGCATGTCTCGTCGCCCAAGGCTACACTCAAGTCGAAGGTATGGACTATGGTGAGACATATGCCCCTGTTGCTAGACTTGAGTCCATTCGCATCTTACTTGCCTATGCTAATCATCATGATATCACCTTGTACCAAATGGACATTAAAAGTGCTTTTCTGAATGGTGAAATAGAGGAGGAAGTTTATGTTAAGCAACCTCCCGGATTTGTCAATCCTAAGAAACCTAATCATGTTTACAAACTTCACAAAGCTCTTTATGGTCTTAAACAATCTCCTAGAGCATGGTATAAATGCTTGACCAAGTTTCTTATTGAAAAAGGCTTTGAAATTGGAAAAATAGATTCTACTCTTTTTACTAAAAGGGTTAATGGATAACTATTTGTGTGCCAAATTTATGTCTATGATATTATATTTGGATCAACTAACCCTCATTTTAGTGAAAAGTTTGGAAAGCTAATGTCGGAGAAGTTTGAGATGTCGATGATGAGTGAACTCAAATTCTTTCTTGGTTTGCAAATCAAGCAAACTAAGGTACCTTTGTCTCTCAAACAAAGTACACCAAGGACCTGAAGGAAATATGCCCTAGAGGCAATAATAAAGTTATTATTTATTTCCTTATATCATGATAAATGTTTATTATTCATGCTAGAATTGTATTAACCGGAAACATAATACATGTGTGAATACATAAACAAACAGAGTGTCACTAGTATGCCTCTACTTGACTAGCTCGTTGATCAAAGATGGTTATGTTTCCTAACCATGAACAAAAGAGTTGTTATTTGATTAACAGGATCACATCATTAGAAGAATGATGTGATTGACATGACCCATTCCATTAGCTTAGCACCCGATCGTTTAGTATGTTGCTATTGCTTTTGTCATGACTTATACATGTTCCTATGACTATGAGATTATGCAACTCCTGTTTGCAGAGGAACACTTTGTGTGCTACCAAACGTCACAACGTAACTGGGTGATTATAAAGGAGCTCTACAGGTGTCTCCAAAGGTACATGTTGGCTTGGCGTATTTCGAGATTAGGATTTGTCACTCCGATTGTCGGAGAGGTATCTCTGGGCCCTCTCGGTAATGCACATCACATAAGCCTTGCAAGCATTGCAACTAATGAGTTAGTTGTGAGATGATGTATTACGGAATGAGTAAAGAGACTTGCCGGTAACGAGATTGAACTAGGTATTAAGATACCGATGATCGAATCTCGGGCAAGTAACATACCGATGACAAAGGGAACACCGTATGTTGTTATGCGGTCTGACCGATAAAGATCTTCGTAGAATATGTGGGAGCCAATATGAGCATCCAGGTTCCGCTATTAGTTATTGACCGGAGACATGTCTCGGTCATGTCTACATTGTTCTCGAACCCGTAGGGTCCGCACGCTTAAGGTTTCGATGATAGTTATATTATGAGTTTATAAGTTTTGATGTACCGAAGGAGTTCGGAGTCCCGGATGAGATCGGGGACATGACGAGGAGTCTCGAAATGGTCGAGACGTAAAGATCGATATATTGGACGACTATATTCGGACATCGAAAAGGTTCCGAGTGATTCGGGTATTTTCGGAGGTACCAGGGAGTTACGGGAATACGAGGAAGAAGCAATGGGCCTTAATGAGCCTTAGTGGGAAGGACCGGGAGGTGGCGCGCGCCCCTCCCAAGCCCAGTCCGAATTGGACAAGGGGTTTGGGGCGCGGCCCCTCTCTCCCTTCCTTCCCCTCTTCCCCCCTTTCCCCCCTTCTCCTAGTTGGACTAGGAAAGGAGGAAACCTACTCCAACTAGGAGTAGGAATCCTACTCCCCTAGCGCGCCCCTCCTAGGGCCGGCCTCCTCCCCCCTTGCTCCTTTATATACGAGGGCAGGGGGCACCTCTAGACACACAAGTTGATCTTCGTGATCGTTTTCTTAGCCGTGTGCGGTGCCCCCCTCCACCATACTCCTCGATAGTATTGTAGCGGTGCTTAGGCGAAGCCCTGCGGCGGTAGAACATCAAGATCGTCACCACGCCGTCATGCTGACGGAACTCTTCCCCGACACTTTGCTGGATCGGAGTCCGGGGATCGTCATCGAGCTGAACGTGTGCTAAAACTCG
Source organism: Triticum urartu (assembly GCF_003073215.2). Taxonomy (NCBI): domain Eukaryota; kingdom Viridiplantae; phylum Streptophyta; class Magnoliopsida; order Poales; family Poaceae; genus Triticum; species Triticum urartu. The sequence continues at coordinate 401,754,987 of NC_053022.1, read as the reverse complement.
GAGGTGCCGTAGTTTCGGTGCTTGATCGGTCGGGCCGTGAAGACGTACGACTACATCAACCGCGTTGTCATAATGCTTCCGATGTCGGTCTACAAGGGTACGTAGACAACACTCTCCCCTCTTGTTGCTATGCATCACCATGATCTTGCGTGTGCGTAGGAAAATTTTGAAATTACTACATTCCCTAAAAGTGGCATCCGAGCCTAGGTTTTATGCGTTGATGTTGTGCACGAGTAGAACACAAGTGAGTTGTGGGCGATATAAGTCATACTGCTTACCAGCATGTCATACTTTGGTTCGGCGGTATTGTTGGATGAAGTGGCCCGGACCGACATTACGCGTACGCTTACGCGAGACTGGTTCTACCGACGTGCTTTGCACACAGGTGGCTGGCGGGTGTCAGTTTCTCCAACTTTAGTTGAACCGAGTGTGGCTACGCCCGGGCCTTGCTAAGGTTAAAACAGCACCAACTTGACAAACTATCTTTGTGGTTTTTGATGCGTAGGTAAGATTGGTTCTTGCTTAAGCCCGTAGCAGCCACGTAAAACTTGCAACAACAAAGTAGAGGACGTCTAACTTGTTTTTTCAGGGCATGTTGTGATGTGATATGGTCAAGACATGATGCTAAATTTTATTGTATGAGATGATCATGTTTTGTAAACGAGTTATCGGCAACTGGCAGGAGCCATATGGTTGTCGCTTTATTGTATGCAATGCAATCGCCCTGTAGTGCTTTACTTTATCACTAAGCGGTAGCGATAGTCATAGTAGCATAAGATTGGCGAGACAACAATGATGCTATGATGGAGATCAAGGTGTCGGGCCGGTGATGATGGTGATCATGACAGTGCTTCGAAGAGAGAGATCGCAAGCACAAGATGATGATGTCCATATCATATCACTTATATTGATTGCATGTGATGTTTATCTTTTATGCATCTTATCTTGCTTTGATTGACGGTAGCATTTTAAGATGATCTCTCGCTAATTATCAAGAAGTGTTCTCCCTGATTATGCACCGTTGTGAAAGTTCTTCATGCTGAGACACCACGTGATGATCGGGTGTGATAGGTTCTACGTTCAAATACAACGGGTGCAAAACAGTTGCACACGCAGAATACTCAGGTTATACTTGACGAGCCAAGCATATACAGATATGGCCTCGGAACACGGAGACCGAAAGGTCGAGCGTGAATCATATAGTAGATATGATCAACATGGTGATGTTCACCAATGAAGCTACTCCATCTCACGTGATGATCGGACATGGTTTAGTTGATTTGGATCACGTGATCACTTAGAGGATTAGAGGGATGTCTATCTAAGTGGGAGTTCTTAAGTAATATGATTAATTGAACTTTAATTTATCATGAACTTAGTCCTGGTAGTATTAGCATATCTATGTTGTAGATCAATAGCTCGCGTTGTTGCTTTCATATGTTTATTTTGATATGTTCCTAGAGAAAATTGTGTTGAAATGTTAGTAGCAATGATGCGGATTGGATCCGTGATCTGAGGTGTATCCTCATTGCTGCATAGAAGAATTATGTCCTTGATGCACTGCTAGGTGACAGACCTATTGCAGGAGCAGATGCAGACGTTATGAACATTTGCCTAGCTCAATATGATGACTACTTGATAGTTTAGTGCACCATGCTTAACGGCTTAAGAATCGGGACTTCAAAGACGTTTTGAACGTCATGGACCATATGAGATGTTCCAAGAATTGAAGTTAATATTTCAAGCAAATACCCGAGTTGAGAGATATTAAGTCTCCAACAAGTTCTATAGCTAAAAGATGGAGGAGAATCACTCAAGCAGTGAGCATGTGCTCAGATTGTCTGGGTACTACAATCGCTTGAATCAAGTGGGAGTTAATCTTCCAGATAAGATAGTGATTGACAGAATTCTCTAGTCACCACCACCAAGTTAGTAGAACTTCGTGATGAACTATAATATGCAAGGGATAACGAAAACGATTCCAAGCTCTTCGTGATGCTGAAATCAACGAAGGTAGAAATCAAGAAAAGCATCAAGTGTTGATGGTAAACAAAACCACTAGTTTCAAGTAAAAGGATAAAGGGAAGAAAGGGGAACTTCAAGAAGAACGGCAAGCAAGTTGCTTCTCAAGTGAAAAACCCAAGTCTGGACCTAAGCCTCAAACTGAGTGCTTCTACTGCAAAGGGACTGGTCACTGGAAGCGGAACTACCCCAAGTAATTGGCGGATAAGAAGGATGGCAAAGTGAACATAGGTATATTTGATATACATGTAATTGATGTGTACTTTACTAGTGTTTATAGCAACCCCTCAGTATTTGATACTGGTTCAGTTGCTAAGAGTAGTAACTCGAAACAGGAGTTGCAGAATGAACAGAGACTAGTTAAGGGCGAGGTGACGATGTGTGTTGGAAGTAGTTCCAAGATTGATATGATCATCATCGCACACTCCCTATACTTTCGGGATTAGTGTTGAACCTAAATAAGTGTTATTTAGTGTTTGCGTTGAGCATGAATATGATTTGATCATGTTTATTGCAGTACGTTTATTCATTTAAGTAAGAGAATAAATTGTTGTTCTGTTTACATGAATAAAACCTTATATGGTTACACACCCAATGAAAATGGTTCGTTGGATCTCGATAGTAGTGATACACATATTCATAATGTTGAAGTCAAAAGATGCAGAGTTGATAATGATAGTGCGAATTATTTGTGGCACTGCCGTTTAGGTCATATCGGTGTAAAGCGCATGAAGAAACTCCATACTGATGGGCTTTTGGAACCACTTGATTATGAATCACTTGGTACTTGCGAACCGTGCCTCATGGGCAAGATGACTAAAACGCCGTTCTCCGGTACTATGGAGAGAGTAACAGATTTGTTGGAAATCATACATACTGATGTATGTGGTCCGATGAATATTGAGGCTCGTGGCAGGTATCATTATTTTCTAATCTTCACAGATGATTTGAGCAGATATGAGTATATCTAATTGATGAAACACAAGTCTGAAATATTTGAAAAGTTCAAAGAATTTCAGAGTGAAGTGGAGAATCATCGTAACAAAATAAAAGTTTCTACGATATGATCACAGAAGTAAAATATTTGAGTTACGAGTTTGGCCTTCAGTTAAAACAATGTGAAATAGTTTCACTACTCACGCCACCTGGAACACCACAATGTAATGGTGTGTCCGAACGTCATAACCGTACTTTATTAGATATGGTGCGATCTATGATGTCTCTTACCGATCTACCACTATCGTTTTGGGGTTATGCATTAGAGACAACTGCATTCACGTTAAATAGGGCACCATCTAAATCTGTTGAGACGACACAATCTGAACTGTGGTTTGGCAAGAAACCAAAGTTGTCATTTCTTAAAGTTTGGGGTTGTGATGCTTATATAAAAAAGTTTCATCCTGATAAGCTCAAACCCAAATCGGAGAAATATGTCTTCATAGGATACCCAAAGGAGACTGTTGGGTACACCTTCTATCACAGATCTGAAGGCAAGTTATTCATTGCTGAGAATGGATCCTTTCTAGAGGAGTTTCTCTTGAAAGAAGTGAGTGGGAGGAAAGTAGAACTTGATGAGGTAACTGTACCTGCTCCCTTATTGGAAAGTAGTTCATCACAGAAATCTGTTCCTGTGACTACTAGACCGATTAGTGAGGAAGCTAATGATGATGATCATGTAACTTCAGATTAAGTTACTACCAAACCTCGTAGGTAAACCAGAG